>NC_053495.1:102760688-103060688 GCF_905171775.1 Rana temporaria | reverse complement strand
CCGCTTCTTCTCTCGGGCTCACGCTCTGTGGGGGGTCCCTCCGTGCACCATCCCGATCCTCTGGGCATACTGTGAGAGGGAGGGCCGTCTGTCCTCCCACTCCTCCGGGCACTCACGGTGACATCCACGTGGTACAGGGCTCCATGGAGGTCGCCCGCCTGTTCTCCCGCCCCCCCCCGTTTTCTCAGTCTCCAGGTACGCATCGGCCTGCTCCTTGCAGGGGGGCCACCCACTCGTCTGTCCATCTACTATTGCTGTGCCCGTGCAGGCAGCCGAGAGGGGGTTCGCCGTGTCACAGGTTTGGGGGGGGGGGGGGGCTGCTGCTCCCAAGGCGCTCGCCATCCATCTTTCCATCGTGGAGTAAGGGGCCCTGGTCCCTGACTACTGAACACCATATGCTGTGCTGTCTGGTACACACTTCATATTACTGCCCTCTGCAAGCTGTGTACGTTGAGTACACTGGACCCCAAGAAAATGAAATATAATTAATCCAAAGGGATTTCAGGGAGCACATGCTTGGGCCAGATGTGCCCTGGCATGGCCCCGTGGGGTCGGGGTCTTGCATGATAGTCAGGCTTCTTGGGGTCACGGTTCAGGGGGAGGGGGGGGGGGCGGTTGGTGGGGTGTCATTGCATGTTCTTGCCTCACGTTCATGGCATAGCGGTTTTGTCAGCAGTATGTTTCCGTCATAGCGGTATTGTCAGCAGTATGTTTCTGTCATAGCGGTTCTGTCAGCAGTATGTTTCTGTCATAACGGTTCTGTCAGCAGTATGTTTCTGTCATAGCGGTTCTGTCAGCAGTATGTTTCTGTCATAGCGGTTCTGTCAGCAGTATGTTTCTGTCATAGCGGTTCTTTCAGCAGTATGTTTCTGTCATAGCGGTTCTGTCAGCAGTATGTTTCTGTCATAGCGGTTCTGTCAGCAGTATGTTTCTGTCATAGCGGGTCTGGCAGTAGTATGTTTCTGTCATAGCGGGTCTGTCAGCAGTATGTTTCTGTCTTAGCGGTTCTGTCAGCAGTATGTTTCTGTCTTAGCGGTTCTGTCAGCAGTATGTTTGTCATAGCATTTCTGTCTCAGCGGTTCTGTCAGTAGTATGTTTCTGTCATAGCGGGTCTGTCAGTAGTATGTTTCTGTCATAGCGGGTCTGTCAGTAGTATGTTTCTGTCTTAGCGGTTCTGTCAGCAGTATGTTTCCGTCAGCATTTCTGTCATAGCAGTTCTATCAGCAGTATGTTTCTGTCATACCGGTTCTGTCACTAGTATGTTGCTGTCGTAGCGGTTCTGTCAGCAGCGTGTTTTGTCATAGCGTGTTTTGTCATAGCGTGTTTTGTCATAGCGTGTTTGTCATAGCGTGTTTTGTCATAGCGTGTTTTGTCATAGCGTGTTTTGTCATAGCGTGTTTTGTCATAGCGTGTTCTGTCATAGCGTGTTCTGTCAGCATCATGTTTCGGTCGTAGCATGTTCTGTCACAGAGCGTTTGCTATCGCTGCTCTGGCGTTAGTATTTCTGTCACAGCAGCTTAGTCTTGGCGTGTTTCTGTCGTGGCGTGTTTCTGTCGTGGCGTGTCTGTCTGTATGTCGGTGTCGCGCAGGTTCAGCTCATACCGGTAGCCGTTTCATCTTCGTTCGTTGCCATGTCTCATCATATTTCGTAGGTTTGCTTCCTGGTCCAGCTGGCTAGGGCTCACGTCTCGGGATCTGTCACGTCTACAGGTCCTTTTGTGCTGAGGTTATCATTTTATAGATGATGGTTGACCCCAATCTTCTCGCCTGTCACGTCACGTCTTACCATGCTTTATGTTTCATTTCACCTGCAGGACTACCCACCACGGTCTGTGGGTACACGGGTCCTCAGTGTTCGGTTGCGCAGCAGATCACTTGTGCTCACTAGTTTTTCACCAGGGGGTCGTCAGGTTCATTCACATGCTGGGGTCCCTCCAGGCAACTGCATGTCTTCATGCTTGGGTAGGCAGAGAGGGGCTTGTGTTTCTTTTTGGGGTTCTACTTCAGCGTGGTTCGGTCACATAGCTTGTCGGTGCTATGCAGTCATGGCACACGAACAGCCTTGTAGCTTCATGTGTTTTTCTTTGTCTTGTCATACCATTCTTCCGGGTATAGTTAGCCAGGGTGCGCATCTCAGGATCTGTCACGTCTACAGATCCATACGGGCTGAGGTTTCGTTTTTAAATGATTGTTGACCACAATCTTCTCGCCTGTATATCATACGTCATACGTGCACGTTCATTCTTACGCCTATACATCTACCCACCACGGTCTGTGGGTACATCGGCCCTGAGTGTTTCGTTTTTAATTACCTGTCTCTGCGCGGCAGGTTACTCGGGCTCACTTACTGCTTACACTTATCACATAGACTTGGGTGGGATCTGTCGGGTTCATGCACGCGATGAGGTCTGGTCATTTCTGCTCACGTCTTTGGCCTAGGCAGGTACAGAAGGGGGGGGTGTCTCATGTTTTGTTGTCTGTTGTCTTTTCTTCCTGTTTTCCTAGGGTTGGGCGTGCCGCACGTTCGGGGATGACACATTTTGGTGCATCCTGGCTGCTCCACGGGGGGGTTCAGAGTATGGTAGTACTCCGTCACTCGGGTTGGTCCGTACTTGACTTAGCAGAGCGGTAAGTCAACAAGGGGTTTCCTTTTCCGGCCACAGCAGGGTAGGCGGTACGTTTCAGTTTGTGTCCTATTCCATCCCAGTTACTTCACATACCAGCATGGAGCGTGTTCTGGCCTTTCCTGCAAGGATAATTTTATCAGGGTTCTCGTTCATGAAGTCGTCACTTCTTCTCTGCTCATGGTAGGAGTCTGGGCTGTTCTCTTGTTCATAGGTTGCCGGATCGTCGGGGCAGGTCTGTCAGTCCAGGTTTTCTTGTCCAATTCCCAGCCTGTTCCTAGGTGGGGGGTCACAGTCACTTGGGTAGTTTGTGTCATGCCATGTCTGGTTCTGTCTGTGTATCGTTGCATATCGCTACTGCGTGTTGGCCTCATCCGTCAACATCAGCTACTCCTCTTTCGGGTAGCCGGCTCTCATACCCCTTCCCTCCTATCAGTTTGTCCTTTTTGGCATCTCTCCCTCTCACGTCCCCTTACCAGGTTATAGATAGTTAGGCCAGGGGTTGTGGGTGTTTGACAGGGCTACTGGTCTTGCGTCCTATTGGATGATGTTTGCATTTCACAGGGCTCCTCAGGTCGGCCCTTGTTCCATTCCCCCACGTATCTTCTCGCCATCAGCATTCGTGCCCATGTCTGTGCTTTCGGGAGGGAGGCTTAGTCTATCAGTCATGGGACGGTCGTTTGGTTTCTGGGCAGTTGTGTAAGTGCCAATGGATGGGGGGGTTCCTTCTAATCATCGGTTCTTAGTACGCTGGTTTCTGCTGTAGTCACGGATGCTAGTCGTTCTTTGAGACTGTCCGGGCATGCTTCCCTACCGGACAGATGGTTCATGCCCTTCCACTTCTCATCACACCTACTTCCGGGTCTTTTTGCCCACTTATAGGCGTACTGTCTGCAAGGCCAATGGCACACCTCAGGCCTGGGTAGTTAGGATGTCGTATTCCTCGGTGAAGACTCTGACTACAAGTGTTAAGGCTAGCCGCAGGCTAGCCTGTGTTTGTAGGAGGAGTCAGAGGGCTATTTATCCCTCCTCCCCTCTAATCTCCGGCGTCGGTGGGATTTCTGGGTACCCACCCACCCGTTCCCCCTTTTTTAAATTTTGTCTTTTTTCATCATTTATTTCTTCACTTCACTATCACTTCGGGGTATGCCCACTTATAGGCGTACTGTCTGCAAGGCCAATGGCACACCTCAGGCCTGGGTAGTTAGGATGTCGTATTCCTCGGTGAAGACTCTGACTACAAACACCATATATTAAGTGAAAAATAAGAAAAAGTCCAAGTAAATAGCAAATGTAGAACTGGCAACCAATTGCTGTATTCAAAATTAGGCTCCAACCACCGTGCTCTCAAAAGTGCAGCATGCACAATAAAGTGCTTTACCCGAAGTGACAACCAAAATGTGCTCACCAGAAATATGCGGCCATGAATGACCTACAGGCATGTAAGGGGTTATATCAGGATCCTTCTTGTTATGCTCTCTCCCAAATGAGGTAAATTCCCAATAAATCCAAATACAGGTAACTCCTTGTGTATTCCAATCATCCAATCTAAAAGATTCCAAACGGCTCCACCGCATTGAGCCACAAAAACGGGGATAGTGTAATACGTTTTTTATTTAATAAAAATTGCAAGGTAAAACAGTGTATACAGGCAAGTACACACAGCTCATGAAAGTAGGCAGCGGCCGGAATACTCACTGTAAGCGATATGGGCCCCCGGCATGCATCTCAGCTGTTTAGGACTTTAAAAACTCAAAGCTCCAGTGTAAGGCGTGCTTTGTCAGATTTCACTGGGACTGGGATGGGGGTGTGTGTCACCAAAGATCTCCCAGTATCCATTAATAATGTCAACTTGAATGAAGTGAAACTGTCACTTCCTGTTTCCTGATTCACTCACATGCAGGAAACAGGATTCAAATCGAGGACTGGGTGGTGGAGCGGGTCAGAGCAGTTGTGACCCGTAGCCCAGTTAACCCCACAGTGTGTGGTGCTGGGCATAAAACATCTTAAAGGATCTGAATTTACCACTTCTGCTTGCTAAATATGAGCATTCGTCCTGTGGATGCAGCCTGCAAGCAATATAGCTCAGAGTACTTCAGGACTTTGAGGCACAATGCAGAGCTACTAAGAGGCAACTGGAACAAGTGGAGGTGGTCCATACCCCACAGGTTAATCTTGGCACCCCTACAAGAGGTGGTCTGGTCCATGCCCATAGGGGCCCCACAGAAAGCTACAGGGAACCACCATTATGGTAGAACCACACAAGGACCCCATGACTTCAGGGGAATGGTTGATAGGCTATACCCTATTTAAAGTTTACCGTGGAAGTGTTGGTACAGCTCAACCAACCTAGGAACAACACTGATCTCGCTGCCCAAACACCATGTTGGCTAACATATACGCACAATTTATTAAGTAAAATACAATATAAAGCAAAAAGAACTCACAAGCGGGTGAGGGGAAGAGAGAGAATGACAGTCTGTAGTGGATTGTAATGAGCTGGGAGCTGTGTGGTAGTCCTTGGTGGAGAAGAAATCTGGCTGTCCTGTGTGGCCGTGATGGTATATGCAGAAATCTAATGTCCACCCAAAGACAGTCATCCTCTCTCTCTCCCTAACCCGCTTGTGAGTTCTATTTCTTTTATATGGAATTTTACTTACTAAATTGTGCTACACTATGCCGGTTTGGCGCTTTCTTCCCTTCCAGGCCACAAATTAAAGCAGCCTTGCCAGCACCATAGTGTCAGACATTTTCCACTAATTGCCATTTTTATTCCTATACCTCCAGGAAAAAGTATGTTTCATTATCTCTTTTTTACCTGGTATATGACATTTTATCACTATAGGATGGGCACAGTGTTAGCACTGTAGTGTTTTTTGATTGTTCCATGTTTAACTGGTTTTCCTCACCTGTTTTGTTATTGACTGTCATTTTAAATTTTGCAAACAATAACACTTAACTATTCTCTAAGCAAAAAATCTCAAAGAAAAATTGATAATTATAATTGAAGTTCATAGGGGGATAACATTTTTAAACCCATTGGGTCGGATTCAGGTAGATCGGCGCATATTTCTGCCGGCGTAGCGCATCTCATATGCGCTACGCCGACGTAACACAGAGAGGCAAGCAGAGTATTCACAAAGCACTTGCTCCCTAGGTTGCGCCAGCGTAACGTAAATTATTTGGCGCAAGCCCGCCTAATTCAAAGTAGGTGGACAGTGGGCGTGATCCATTTAAATGAACCGTGACCCCATGCAAATGATGGGCCGAACGAACGGCGCATGCGCCGTACCATGGACGCATCCCAGTGCGCATGCTCAGAATCACGTCTAAAATACTCCATAAGATACGTCGAATCACTGCCTACGACGTGACGTAACCTACGCCCAGCCCTATTCACGTAGTCCGACGTAAAATACGACGGCTGTTCCGTGGTCCATACCTTTGCATGTGATGCGCCTCCTTTAGGTGGATAAACTTTACTCCGGACGTACGCCTTACGTAAACGGCGTATATTTCTGCGACGGGCGCAAGTACTTTGTGAATTGGCGTATCACCCTCATTTGCATATTCGATTCGTAAATCAATGGAAGCGCCCCTTGCGGCCAGTGTAAATATGCGCCCACGATACGACGGCGTAGGAAACTTACGTCGGTCAGGTGAAGCCTAATTTCAGGCGTATCTAGTTCTATGGGCGCGGCGCATAGATACGACGGTGCGCATTGACACTTACGCGGCGTATCTCGAGATACGCCAGCGTAAGTGCTACGTGAATCCGGGCCAAAATATTTAAATAACTTTTAGCAGTTTGTGGAAGACAGCCTGTTGGAAATCTACTACGTCTCACCGTGGAACGCAATTAAAAGCATCAAACAGTGTTAATTTTTATGTCAAATTTCAATTTAGTTTTAGTCATAGTCTTTTGACTATATACTATTTTAGTTTTATTTGTATATCAATCACGTGAATTGTTTTTGTCGTATTTTAGTCAACCAGTATCATAAACAAACAAAAATATTGCTTTTTGACAAACAGAAGTGCAACTTTAAAATATAAAAAAAAGAAAATGTAAACTCTATTGGCTGTAATGCCATTGCACATATTATCTGAATATAAAAAATGTAATAGTTCTCTATTAACCACTTGCCGACCAGCCGCCGCAGTTATACATCGGCTGCACGAGATCACGTAATATTACGTCATCTCGGGAATCAGCCAATAGGGGCGCGTGCGTGCCGTCAGAGGCACGCGTGCCCCCCGCTCACCCCCGCTCCCGATGCGTATGCCCGGCGGGCGCGATCACCATCGGGCACCCGCGATCGCTTGTTACAGAGCGAGAACCGGGAGCTGTGTGTGTAAACACACAGCTCCTGGTCCTGTCAGGGGGAGAAATGCCAGATTGTCTGTTCATACAATGTATGAACAACGATCAGTCATTTCCCCAAGTCAGTCCACCCCCCCCTTCAGTTAGAACACACCCAGGGAACATACTTAACCCCTTCCTCACCCCTAGTGTTAACCCCTTCCCTGCCAGTGGCATTTTTATAGTAATCAATGCATTTTTATAGCACTGATCGCTATTAAAATGCCAATGGTCCCAAAAATGTGTCAAAAGTGTCCGAAGTGTCCGCCATAAGGTTTCCGAAATTTAGATTTTTCGGATTTCCGAAATTTTGAATTTTCAGATTTCCAAAATTTAGGATTTCCAAATTTTCGAATTTTGAAAAATCTAAATTTGAAAAGTTAGGAAATTGTTAGGGTTAGGGGTTAGAGTTAGGTGTAGGGCTTAGAGTTAGAGGGTAGGGCTTATAGTTAGGGTTTTAGGGTTAGGGGTTAGGAGTTAGGGTTAACCGGTTAGGGTTTAGGGGTTAGAGTTATGGCTAGGGTTAGGGTTTAGTGGTTAGGGCTAAGGCTAGGGTTAGGAGTTAGGATTAGGAGTTGGGGTTAGGGCTTAGGGTTAGCAGTTAGAGGGTTAGGGATTAGGAGTTAGGAGTTAGGGGTTTAGGGTTAGGGGTTAGAGTTTGGGCTAGGGTTAGAGGTTAGGGATAGGAGTTAGGGTTAGAGCTAGGGTGAGGAATTAGGGTTAGGGATTAGGGTTAGGAGTTAGGGGGTTAGGGTTGGGGGTTAGAGTTTGGGCTAGGGTTAGAGGTTAGGGATAGGAGTTAGGGTTAGAGTTAGGGTAAGGAATTAGGGTTAGGGATTAGGGTTAGGAGTTAGGGGGTTAGGGTTGGGCTTGGGGTTAGGAGTTACGGTTAGGGCTAGGGTTAGGGCTATGGCTAGGGTTTTCGGATAATTTGTAACTTCAGATAAATTTGTATTTGTTACATTCACTAACAGACACATTTTAAAGGGAATTCCAATACCTGTAATTTAATAGCTATCATTAGCAAGTTATTATTTAAAATTATACTTATTTTTCTTAAAAAAAAATTCAGATTTTCGAAAATTCAAAAATCTAAAATTAGAAAATCTAAAATTAGAAAATCTAAAATGCGAAAATGGCAAATTACGGATTCCGAATTTAAAATTTTCAAGAATTTCAGAATTTCCAAAAAAATGCAAAAAAATGAAACAAAAACAACAAATTTTTGGCAGCATATCTTTGACCTCTACTGAAAATTGATGGTGACCTCTGTACAAGCCTCACCTGAAGTAGCTCTCCTGTCAATGCTCCCGGGATCCTTCAAATCCATTCAAAAAGACGTTCTTTGCCATTTCTTATCCGCAGCTAGAACTGCTAACCCTTGCCATTGGAGGACAATCAACATACCTTCTCTTGGGGAGTGGTCCATGGGAGTTGACTCTATCAGAGACCTTAAATGGCTGTTGGTGCAGGAGGCAAATAGAGACTAAAACAGTTTACCTTAACAGGACCTAATCGGGACCTAAAACTAATCTGAGTTTCTCACCTGGGCCTCAGGTGATCCCATACATACCTCTTATGGACCTTGATGGAGTATACAGAACCTCTCTCTCTCTCTCTCTCTCTCTCTCTCTCTCTCTCTCTCTCTCTCTCTGGATTCTTGATTCCAATATGTATACTTGCCCTTTCTGCTATCCTTCTTCCTGACTCCTTATTTAAGTCCTAAGTGACAAAGATGTGTTCTACACCTTAGCGCTCCTACAGCATATTTTTGAATATTAAATGTAAACCTGCAATTTAAAAGTTTTGTATCGTTATTCTGTGATCTTAATTACACTAATGTCACCCTAACCGTTTCCATAACTGTTTCAGTTTGCTCCATTGTTCATGAATGAATTTCATTTTTATAAGCCTAAAGATCTTTATACTTGCTCCTCTATGATCTGTATACATGTCTGTATTAGTTTATTGTTTTGATTCATATTTTTTTGATACAATAAACTGAGATTGAACTAAATAAGAACCCTGGAGTCCTAAGATCCCTTTTCTACCTAGTCTAGAAATGAGGCATAACTAATATAGTCATTTAGGCCAGATTTTTGTGTTGCTCAGAATTTAAAAATCCACGTTGTTTTAATTTGTAACAGAATTGTGTCCATATTCCTACCTCTCGATGGGGTAAACTCTGGCTACCACCAGAAATCTTAATGTCTCTGGACTTTAATGATGATAATCTGCAAAGTGCCTGGCAATTAGGGTCTTGAAATTACCTGGATTAATCTCTTAAATATGATCTTGGGATACTTTGTCATAGCATCCTCTTCATCGTACCTATATAAAAGGAAGTTTTTTTTTCCAATATGAATGAATTTGTAGTATGAACCTGCATTGGGATCCATTGAAAGGTACCCATGGGGAAGGAGTCACACAGGTTGATTAACAATGATCTAAAAAAAAAAAATACTCAGAACTAGAAAGTCTTTAAGGGGCTTGCCTCTCAGAAAAGTAAAATGGGGTTTGTCATCCACCAAATACAATATACAGTAATTGCTTATTTCGTTAGAAGATGCCAATCTTTTATAACATTAAATTAAAATATGACTTGTGTAGTGGTTGCAAACGTTATTATATATATTTTTTTTATTACATTTTTTTTTTCCTTTTTCCATGACAGTTAAGTTACCCTTAAAGGGGTTGTTAAGACAAAAATATTTTCCTCTTAAATTAAAGTCTGACAGTAGCTGATAAAGTAAAAAGTAATGTTTTGCATTATAACTAGTTTGATACCTGTTGAAATCAAGCTGTTTTTTTCACCTCCGTCACTCCTGAATCATAATTCTCACTGACTTCCTGGTTTGCGGTGTGCATTCATTCTTGCTACATCACGGCCTAATGGGAACTACAGTTCCCATTAGGCTTAGCCTCCATGCCTGTGAGGGATAAGAGAGCATCTTCACGCAGGGCTGGAGTCATAGGGAGGGGGTGATTACATTCTGCTTTCCACCATGCAATACAGCTCAGATGCTGGTGGAAAGCAATAAGAGGAGAGACAGGAAATGGCATTTTCAAACCTGGATTACTGTATTTTGGAGGTCAAAAGAAAAAACGAGGTAAGTGATATTTAAATGCTCTAGCCTACAGCAATCAATTGATCTAATACAAAACAAACCTTTAGTGTTCCTTTAAGAGAAGATACTGTTTACAATCAATCACTAAAACTCATATGACCTTTAACATGTTATTGTATTTAAATCAACATGAAATCCAAAATCTCCCAGTGAGTTCAATATCTGTTGTCAAAAGGTGTCTTTAAAGCTTGGGAACCACAGAGCACACCACCCCTTGAGACTGTCTCATTACATTAACTCCTTAAGAAGGCTTTAAAAAAGGCCAAATATAAAAAGAGAGAGCGAAAAAGAACTGTTGTTACATTCACATATTAAGAATAAGGGGGTTGAAGTGGTGTTTACTAAATAAGATTCCTAAACTAAATAAATAAATTGCCTGTGCAAATAATAATGATGCAATAATAAATAAATTCTATCTGTGAAATTATGCAATAATAAAGTGATAGATATACATCCAAAAGTTAATGTGCAAAACTGCAAAAAAATAGTGCAAACAGATGTGCAAAATAAGCAAATATGCAAGCATCTAAAAGTATGCAAAACAGCAATTGTGGAAACATGTGCAAGGGGACAAACGTTTCCAAATTATTCAGACATAAATAATGTGCAAAAAGTATTTTGAATAGTGTTCTCTGTACAGAGAATAAGTTTCCATGCAAACAATGCCTATGTGCCAAAAAAGTGCTATGAAAGTATTCCAAAGTCCAGTATTAATCACATGAAGGGTGCATAGAATCCAAGTAAAAATATCCTTAATCCTCATATGTAAAGTGCACGTGCCTCCATCCAGTGTGGGTGACCATGTTTCCCCCAGCCTCTCACCTTAGTTGGCTCAAAAAATAAGCCTTTTTAACCCACACTGGCCGAACGGTCCCTGGTGACAGCAATTCCCAGCCTGTTTCAGAATGCAGATAAATTCCCCTGAGTAATCACTTTCATTAATACAAAAAGGAAGAGGGGGGCTCCATGGTGTAGTACGTTTAGAACAATTTATTATTTAAGATAAATCAGTGCACTTACAGTTAGATGGTAAAACAACAGCATGTAATCAGTAAAACTTCCAATCTCGGCCACAACACGAAGTAACGTCACCACGGTTCTGTACCCTGACGCGCTGTGTCACTGTCCACATGACTTTTTCAAAGGAAGTAGAGCCACGGTGTGTGAAGGTGACTTATAAGTCAGATCGCTGTCATGGTAACCAGTACTGCGATGACAACAAGCTTAATTGACATTCATATTCCTATTAAAACCTGGAAATCGATCATAATGACTCCCTAAAAACATTTTAAAAACAGGTATTCAACTTAAAAATTATTAATTGAAAGTAGTGTTGCTCACGAATATTCGTATTGCGAATATTCGGCTCGAATATGGCATATTCGAGTATTCGCGATATATTTCGAATTTCGCGGTGAATATTCGCTATTCCGAATATTCAAATTTTTTCAATTTTATTTTTAGAACAGATCACATCCTAGAGATCTCCATCGACGTCTAAAAGCATTGCTGGTATGATTAGAGACCTTGTGCCGAGTAGCTGAAGCGATCATTTTATCTTGCCGAAAAATCGCAATGCGATTATTCGGCAATCGGAATATCGCGCGGTTATGTTCTTCGCCCTATCTTCCGCATCAGAGCGATTTTTTCAGTTTCATTTTTAAAACAGATCACATCCTAGTGATCTCCACCGACGTCTAAAAGCATTGCTGGTATGATTAGAGACCTTGGGCCGAGTAGCTGAAGCGATCATTTTATATTTCCGAATATTCGCAATGCGAATATTCGGCAATAGGAATATTGCGCGATTATTTTCTCCGCCCTTTTGCATCAGAGCCAATCAGAGTTCTCCCACCAAAGTTGTTAGAGGTTAGCAACCAATAGGAACCTGCCTGCACGGCCATTATATAAGGTCACTCCCAGCACCATTTCATTGCAGATTCAGAAGGTGGCTAGAGAGTGTGGACTGTTTCTGTGTTCCTGTGTCTGTGTTCCTGTTTGATCTTGCAGCATCAGCATTGTGCTTCATTGCTACTTTGCTAGTGATTTCAGTGCATATTCTCCTGATTATAAACTGCTTTTTTCAAAGCAAAAGACCCAAGAGCTTTTTTAAAAGCTACGTTTTGTGTTGTGTTGTTCAGGTAGTTTAGCTTAGTGTTAGATAGATTTCTGTGTAGTAAGTGTACATACTGTTAGTGTACATTTCTTTCAGCTAGCTTAGTTTAGTGTGTGTTTAGTGTCTGTGTTGTCTAAAAAAAAAAAAAAAAATGTATTAGTTAGTATTTGTTTAGTGCATTTTTTTTTGTAGTTGTAGTCCTTGTCAGTAAGTGTAAAAAAAAAAAAAAAAAAAAAAAAGTTAGCTTTAGTTTATAGTCATATAAGTTTGTGTAAGCAGTTAGTGTTTGTTTAGTGCATTTTTTTTTTGTAGTCCTTGTCTTTGGTGTACTAGTTTTATTATAGTTTAGTAGCCATCTGTCTACGTCTTTGTCTGCGTGCCTGTCTTTTAAAAAAAAAAAAAAAAACCTTCCTCACATTTCCCCCCCCAATAAAGTTTACCCCCCCCCACATCAGCAATTATGAGCGGCATCCGTGGCCGTGGCAGCAGGGGTAGGGGAGTTACTCCCAGTGCTGGGTTGCTGCCAGCACGGGGTACCTCTTGCGCCCCTACTAGTGCTAGAGGATCGGGTGGAAGGGGAGTCCGCCTCATCCGGGAGTTTTTTCCATCGGGCAGCCGCCCGATATTGCCATCTCAGGCTCCAGTAGTGGTGGACTATATGGGGCATAGCAGTGCCACTGACTCGTCAGTCCCGACTCTCAGTAGTACCACCACTACACCGATGCCTTCAGTACCCCCCCCCAGCCCCCAAGAGTCCAGCATCTTACTGTTCGACAGCGACAGTGAGAGGGATCTCTTGGGGGAGGCCATGCATCAGGCAGACCTCCAGCTCTGTCCTGATGGTCAGGACCTTTTTGAAGGGATGGATGAGGAGGATGGGATACCTGCTGTCAGTATCCCAGAGACATCCCTTCAAAGTGGTGCTGCTGTTTTGGTGCAGGCAACAACAGCACCTAGTCAGACCCAGGCGTGGGTGAGGGGACAGCGAAGCCAGGCTAGAGGCTCCATGTCAGCTGGTTCCCTCAGACCACCACATCTCAGCCCTTGGTCTGACATATCTGGGGGCGAAGAGGAGGGTGACCCATCATGGGTGCCATCTGACTCGTCGGCTCACTGCGTCAGTGACGACGGGGAAGGTAGGCATCCTGGGGAAACGGTGCGCCAGCTCACCACCAGGGAGACCAGCGTCAGGGTCTCCACTGGTGATGGCAGCAGGAGGTGTCAGCAGCAGCAGGCAGCTCCACCTGTGCGCACCGAGTCCCAGCAGGTGCAAGTCAGCGTCACCCCATCTGACAGGAGGGTGGTGCTGAAGTCACCTGTCTGGGACTACTTCACCCTGGTAGCAGACAACCCTACCGTGGCCATCTGCCAGATCTGTAAAGTCAGGGTGAAGAGAGGGAAGTGTTTGGCTCGGGTGGGTACCACAGCCCTGAACCAGCACCTAAGAATAAACCACTGGCGGGTGTATGACGAGATGAAGCGTGGTGGTGGTAGCAGTGCCACCACCACAAGTGAGCAGGGTACAGCAGCCCCTGCCACAGCTTCATCTCTTCCCAGCAGGTCATGCCCCCCCGCTCCCTCTAGTAGAGCTACTGGTACCGGCATCCAGACCTCTACTTTCACAGCACCCTCCGCGTCTGTGTCCTGCACTGCCGTCCGGCGCCAGGCGTCGATTTCAGACGCCTTTGAACGCACCACTCCCTTCCCCCCTGGAGACCGACGTGTGCGTTCCCTCAATGGGCTCCTGGCAAGGGTTATTGCCCAACATCTGCTGCCCTTCAACATAGTTGACAGCAACCCCTTCAGGCAGATGTTGGAGCAGGCCCAACCCCAATGGCGTGTCCCCAGCCACCATTTCTTTGCCAGGACTGGTGTCCCTGCCCTACACCAGCACATTGTGCAGAATGTAACCCTGTCGCTGGATCACGCTGTCAGCGACAGGGTTCATCTGACAATGGATGGCTGGACCAGCAGGCATGGGCAGGGGCGCTACATAAGTTTCACGGCCCATTGGGTTTCCCTCCGAGGCGCCGGGGAGGGATCGGCGGCAACAGATTTTGTGGTGCCGCCCCGGGGTGTCCAGGGGAGAACTGCTGGTCTCCGTCAAGCCTCTGTCTCCGCAGCTGCTGAGCCTCCCAGCAAGCGCCCCCGTAGCTACTCAAGTGTGGGGCACGTGCGCTGTCAGGCCGTGCTCCAGCTTGTTAGTTTAGGGGACCGGAGACACACTGGCACTGAAGTGCTGACCGCACTTCAGGCTCAGGTCCAGAAGTGGCTGACACCCCGAAGGCTCCAGGCAGGTATGGTTGTCTGTGATAACGGCAGCAACCTACTCTCCGCCCTCAAGGCTGGCAGTCTGACCCACGTGCCCTGTCTGGCACATGTCCTCAACCTTGTGGTGCAGAAGTTCCTGCGCACCTATCCCGGGTTGAGTGACATTGTGCTAAGGGTGCGTAGGATTGCCAGCCACTTCAGGCGCTCCCCAACCGCTACCGCGTCCCTGTCCAAGTGGCAGCGGGTCAACAGGCTGCCCCTTCACAGGCTGATTGTGGACAGTGTGACGCGGTGGAACTCCACCCTCCACATGCTGGAGAGGTTGTGGGAGCAGCGAAGGGCGGTGAGGGAGTACCTGATGGAGCTAGGCACTGACGGGCCTTCACAAACACTCCCATACATCACCTGTGCGGAGTGGGGGCAGATACACCAGGTCTGCCAAGTGTTGGGCCCTTTCGAGCAGGCGACCAAGATGGTCAGCAGGGAGCATGTCGGCCTCAATGACGTGCTCCCTATAGTGTTCCTGCTGGACAAGACACTAGATCGCCTGCTCGAAGCTGGGGAGAGTGCCTTGGTGGAGCGGGAGGAGGCAGCACTGCTTCACCAAGACCAGGCCCAGGACGAGGAGGAGGAGGATGATGATGATCAGGAGGTTACTGGTGTCGTCCTGGAGTCAGGGCCTGGTCAGGAGGGAGAGCCGGTGTTGGTGGCACCGATAGTCCGGGGGTTGGGCATCTCTGAGCGCGAGCAGCAGCGCCTCCAGCATGAAGAGTCGGACGTTATGGACCCGGGCAGCGATGAGGAGTCACAGCGGGCTGTGCTCTTCCCCATGGCTGCCCACATGCTGAGATGCCTCAGGAGGGACCCCCGGGTTAAGACCATCAAGGAGAGGGATGATTTTTGGGTGGCCACCCTTTTAGATCCCAGGTGCAAGGGGAAACTGGAGCAGTTCATCCCAGCCAGCCGGAGGCAGCGCCAGATGGAGGAACTGCAGGCAGGCGTTGTCAGCCGGTTGGAGCAGGCAACTCCCCGGCCTCCAGTTGTCCCCCCTCATCTCACCCAGCAGGTGGCTGCACCCAGCAGCAGTCGAGCAGGGGACCTAATGGGTGAGATGAGGATGTTCTTCCAATCTGAGCGACCCAGTACCAGCAGCAGCAGCAGCAGTCACCACCAGCGGCTGGCCCACATGGTGGCAGATTACATGGCGTCCGTCGGTGCTTCTGACAGTATGATCACCGACGACCCCATGGAGTACTGGGTTGCCAGATTGGACACCTGCCGCGAGCTCGCTCAGTATGCGCTGGAGTTATTGTCTTGCCCACCCTCCAGCGTACTATCTGAGCGGACATTCAGCACGGCAGGTGGGGTGGTCACGGACAAGAGGACCCGTCTGTCCACAGACTCCGTGGACAAACTCACATTCATCAAGATGAATGAGTCCTGGATCGGCGGTGACTTTCTGGCACCCGCCGTTGGTTCAGGGCGCTGAAGGGTCCCTTGTCATGCATTCCCTGATGTATTTACAGTGATGAAAATAATTATTTGAACACCTGAGAAAATCAATGTTAATATTTGGTACGGTAGGCTTTGTTTGCAATTACAGCGGTCAAACCTTTCTTGTAGTTTTTCACCAGCTTTGCACACACTGGAGGAGGGATTTTGGCCCACTCCTCCGCACAGATTTTCTCTACATCAGTCAGGTTTCTGGGCTCTCGCTGAGAAACACGGAGTTTGAGCTTCCTCCAAAGATTCTCTATTGGGTTTAGGTCTGGAGACTGGCTAGGCCACGCCAGAACCTTGATATGCTCCTTACAGAGCCACTCCTTGGTTATCCTGGCTGTGTGCTTTGGGTCATTGTCATGTTGGAAGACCCAGCCTCGACCCATCTTCAAAGCTCTAACTGAGGGAAGGAGGTTGTTGCCCAAAATCTCGCAATACATGGCCCCGGTCATCCTCTCCTTAATACAGTGCAGTCACCCTGTCCCATGTGCAGAAAAACACCCCCAAAGCATGATGCTACCACCCCCATGCTTCACAGTAGGGATGGCGTTCTTGGCATGGTACTCATCATTCTTCTTCCTCCGAACACGGTTAGTGGAATTATGACCAAAAAGTTATATTATGGTCTCATCTGCCCACATGACTTTCTCCCATGACTCCTCTGGATCAGTCAAGACAACTATGTCAGAAGTTATTTCCCACTCTATACTACTATTACCACTGCTGTTCATCATGGCACCTCCTGCCCAAGTGATTTGACACTGTATTGTCAATGTCTACTACTACTACTACTACTGCTGCTCAGTCAAGACACCTATGTCCGAAGTTATTTCCCACTCTATACTCCTATTACCACTGCTGTTCATCATGGCACCTCCTGCCCAAGTGATTTGACACTGTATTTTCAATGTCTAATACTACTACTACTGCTGCTGCTGCTCAATCAAGACACCTATGTCAGAAGTTATTTGACACTCTATACTACCATTACCACTGCTGTTCATCATGGCACCTTCTGCCCAGTGATTTGACACTGTATTGTCAATGTCTAATACTATTACTACTACTGCTGCTCAGTCAAGACACCTATGTCAGAAGTTATTTCCCACTCTATACTCCTATTACCACTGCTGTTCATCATGGCACCTCCTGCCCAAGTGATTTGACACTGTATTGTCAATGTCTAATACTATTACTACTACTGCTGCTCAATCAAGACACCTATGTCAGAAGTTATTTCCCACTCTATACTCCTATTACCACTGCTGTTCATCATGGCACCTCCTGCCCAAGTGATTTGACACTGTATTGTCAATGTCTAATACTATTACTGCTACTGCTGCTCAATCAAGACACCTATGTCAGAAGTTATTTGCCACTCTATACTACCATTACCACTGCTGTTCATCATGGCACCTCCTGCCCAAGTGATTTGACACTGTATTGTCAATGTCTAATACTATTACTACTACTGCTGCTCAGTCAAGACACCTATGTCAGAAGTTATTTCCCACTCTATACTCCTATTACCACTGCTGTTCATCATGGCACCTCCTGCCCAAGTGATTTGACACTGTATTGTCAATGTCTACTACTACTACTACTACTGCTGCTGCTGCTCAATCAAGACACCTATGTCAGAAGTTATTTGACACTCTATACTCCTATTATCACTGCTGTTCATCATGGCACCTCCTGCCCAAGTGATTTGACACTGTATTGTCAATGTCTAATACTACTACTACTGCTGCTGCTCAATCAAGACACCTATGTCAGAAGTTATTTGACACTCTATACTCCTATTATAACTACTGTTCATCATGGCACCTCCTGCCCAAGTGATTTGACACTGTATTGTCAATGTCTAATACTACTACTACTGCTGCTGCTGCTCAATCAAGACACCTATGTCAGAAGTTATTTGACACTCTATACTACCATTACCACTGCTGTTCATCATGGCACCTCCTGCCCAAGTGATTTGACACTGTATTGTCAGTGTCTAATACTATTACTACTACTGCTGCTCAGTCAAGACACCTATGTCAGAAGTTATTTCCCACTCTATACTCCTATTACCACTGCTGTTCATCATGGCACCTCCTGCCCAAGTGATTTGACACTGTATTGTCAATGTCTACTACTACTACTACTACTGCTGCTCAGTCAAGACACCTATGTCAGAAGTTATTTGCCACTCTATACTCCTATTGCCACTGCTGTTCATCATGGCACCTCCTGCCCAAGTGATTTGACACTGTATTGTCAATGTCTACTACTACTAAAACTACTGCTGCTCAGTCAAGACACCTATGTCAGAAGTTATTTGACACTCCATACTCCTATTACCACTGCTGTTCATCATGGCACCTCCTGCCCAAGTGATTTGACACTGTATCTACTACTACTACTACTACTGCTGCTGCTCAGTCAAGACACCTATGTCAGAAGTTATTTGCCACTCTATACTCCTATTACCACTGCTGCTCATCATGGCACCTCTTGCCTAAGTGATTTGACACTGTATTGTCAATGTCTACTACTACTACTACTGCTGCTGCTCAGTCAAGACACCTATGTCACAAGTTATTTGCCACTCTATACTACTATTACCACTACTGCTGCTGCTGCTGCTGTTCATCATGGCACCTCTTGCCCAAGTGATTTGACACTGTCTTGTCAATGTCTACTACTACTATTGCTGCTCAGTCAAGACACCTATGTCACAATTTTTTTTACACTATTGACTACTATGGCCACTACTGATGCTGTAAAGTCTTCCCCAAGTGTTTAGATGCTATCTAGTACTATTACCACTACTGCTTGTAAATCCTGCCTGTGTGATACTTAGTGGAGATGCTTTAATAAGCATTCCCAGTATGGATACCCCGTAAATGTATTATTCTTAATTAGTGGGAATGCTTTAATAAGCATTCCCAGTATTGATATCTGTAAATTTATTATTCTTATTATTCCGTACGTTTTTTGGCTCTGCGTAACTTCGGCATACTTTCAGCTATTGAGACCATTCAACTGTAAAAATGTTCGTCTCGTTCAGCTAACGATGGGACTTCTTCAAGTTTTTTTGTACTATTTATGCTTTTTTAAATTTTAAGCTTTTAGACACTTTTTTTTAACATTGAAGTCAATGAGAACATCCTTTTTCCCTTTGAAATCACATGCCCTGCCAAAAGTTTCAGCTCCTTCATACTTTCACTTACAGACACCAAACAAACTTTAAAGCGGTCACAAAATATTCAGCTATTAGGCTATGACTTTTCAGATCGATATCTTTTATAATTTTTTGTGAAAACGCAATTTACGTTTAGCGAATTTTTTCAGAAAATGTAATCGGTTATAATGTAATCCTATGGAAGGGATTTAGAGTGTGTCATGTGACCTTAACATTGGAGATCTTTGAAAAAAAAAATATCTTTAAAAAAAGGGGAAACAAATTGCTCTCACGCCCACAAGATCTACTTGTCATATGCAATTTATATATCAAAACGTAGCTATGCTTGTCTGGTTTCAGGCAATGTGATCAGTTTTGCGATACGTATTTTAGTTTTAGTTCTTGGAGCTTCTAAAGGACAACAGCCTGAAATTATCTCTCATAGACTCTCATGTTAACCTGCCTGGCGGTGTTCCCGAGACTGACTCGGGGTTAGATTTTCCTGCTACGATCGGTAACCCCGAGTCAGTCTCGGGCTTGCCTCGCTAGATCCACAGGCACTTTTTACTTACCTTGTCCCTGGATCCAGCGATGCCACCGCGCTGTGTGAGCGAGCGGGACCTCGCTCGATTCACATAGTGCCTCCGTGTGACGCCGATCTCCGTTCCCTGCGACGTTACGACGCACGGGGACGGAGAATGGCGCCAAATTCAAAAACGTAAACAAACACCTTACATACAGTATACTGTAATCTTATAGATTACAGTACTGTATGTAAAAAACACACCCCCCCTGTCCCTAGTGGTCTGTCCTGTGTCATGCATGTCATTTTATATAATAAAAACGTTTCTTTCTCCCTGCAAACTGTAGATTGTCCATAGCAACCAAAAGTGTCCCTTTATGTCAAAAATAGTTTTAGATCAGCTAAAAAACAGCGATAATAAATTATAATCACTTGCAGAATTGTGCGATAGCGATTTGTGGGGAAATTCGTCATAAAAAAAAAAAAATAATGACAGCAACAATTCTGCAACTGAGCAAATTTCAGTGATTTTAATTTGATTACATTATTGAATAATTTTTATTATAATTATATTATTATTTGTTATAATTATTTATAATTATTTATTATATTATAATTTATAATTTTGTTTTTAAAAAAATGTCATACCCGGGATGCCTATTAGAATCTTGTTTGGTCAGATTTAAGTGAGTTATTTCTAAAAATTACAGACCTACAATATAAAACGCCAAATTTCCTTGCAAATAATGGTACCGCTTTCAGCATGTTTTTTCTGAAAGAATCATACCGCCAGGGAGGTTAAATTATCTAAAAAATGTTGCTGCAAAACACACAAACACGCTCTTTTCTAAATCACTGACACGGCCACATTTTTAAGTTTATCAACATAAATTTCACATCGATGCGTTCACAAGGGCCGTGTCTTCCAAACGGTGTAGTCGCTGTATCGATCGCATGTACGGTTGAGGATTTATTAAGCTTTGTTTGAAGGCTTAAATCATGTATTTGGGCTGTGAATTAAAAGCGTTTGTAATGTTATTTCTTTCCATAAGTATCTTTCCTTACCTCAGTGCAATATTCCTCATCACTTACCTGGGGGGGAGGGGGGAAACCTCTTGAGGGGGGAGGGGCGACCAGGAAGTCAGCATACTCTCTACTTTGCAGATAGAGAAAGAAGCTGTGTGTCCTAAAGATAGTGTAGTGGTTATGGTGAATGGCTTTGGCAAGGGGCTCAGCAATTCAGCTATTCAGCATTCCCACTCGCATTTTCCTCAGGAAATGCATTGTCTAGTTACATTATATTTTAATACTACTGCTGCTGCCTCCATGCTGAGTAATGCTTCATGACCTCTCTGGCACAGCGGATCCACCAACAGCCTCCGCTACAAGCTACCAGACCGGATCGTAACAGCAAGTGTAACTAAAACAATGAACTTTATGTTAAACCCTGGTTTGCGGCCTTTATACTGCAACCATTAGCCTGTCTGCAAGAGCAAATCTGCACTCTCTCTCTCTTTCTTGCTCTCTCTCTCTCTATATATATATATCTATATATATATATATTGTTGCTTTTGTTATGTTCATTTTTCAACAGTTTATTTTGTGTTTGTCGTGTCTGTGTCCGTGTGCTTTAGTTTGTCCTAGGTTTGTGTTAAATAAAATAATAGTATAAAATGTTTTTGCTTATTATGAAGTTAGATGTGTTGATGTTGATTTGTTCGATGTGAAGTTAGATGTGTTGAAAAACCTAAAAATCTATCTCAAAAAGAAAGGAAACATTTCCAAAAAATAAACATTTTTAATAAAAAAATAAATTCAGACATAATTGAGCATGAGCTTCTGAAGCCTTTCCAGCTCAGCATAATATTCTAATTGCTGCTGCTCTAGCTGCGTATTTTGCTGGACCAGGTAGCAAATTTGCTGATGATTTCCCTGGATCTTCCGATGTGTTTTCTTTATCAGCGCTTGCTGACGCATCATCTTTCTTGCTACTGTTAGGATATAAGAAAAAAACATTTGGATTTCAAAGACCGTTACCAAATAAATAAAATATTTTTGTTGCTTATTAATCAATCATTATCATGTCTATACACTTGTTATGTGTCTAACACATACCGGGAGTGCAGAATTATTAGGCAAATGAGTATTTGGACCACATCATCCTCTTTATGCATGTTGTCTTACTCCAAGCTGTATAGGCTCGAAAGCCTACTACCAATTAGGCATATTAGGTAATGTACATCTCTGTAATGAGAAGGTGTGTGGTCTAATGACATCAACACTCTATATCAGGTGTGCATAATTATTAGTCAACTTCCTTTCCTTTGGCAAAATGGGCCAAAAGAAGGACTTGACAGACTCTGAAAAGTCCAAAATAGAGAGATATCTAGCAGAGGGATGCAGCACTCTTAAAATTGCAAAGCTTCTGAAGCGTGATCATCGAACAATCAAGCGTTTCTTTCAAAATAGTCAACAGGGTCAAAAGAAGCGTGTGGAAAAACAAAGGCGCAAAATAACTGCCCATGAACTGAGAAAAATCAAGCGTGCAGCTGCCAAGATGCCACTTGCCACCAGTTTGGCCATATTTCAGAGCTGCAACATCACTGGGGTGCCCAAAAGCACAAGGTGTGCAATACTCAGAGACATGGCCAAGGTAAGAAAGGCTGAAAGACGACGACCACTGCACAAGACACACAAGCTGAAACGTCAAGACTGTGTCAAGAAATATCTCAAGAATGATTTTTCTAAGGTTTTATGGACTGCTGAAATGAGAGTGAGTCTTGATGGGCCAGATGGATGGGCCCGTGGCTGGATTGGTAAAGGGCAGAGAGCTCCAGTCCGACTCAGACGCCAGCAAGGTGGTGGTGGAGTACTGGTTTGGGCTGGTATCATCAAAGATGAGCTTGTGGGGCCTTTTCGGATTGAGAATGGAGTCAAGCTCAACTCCCAGTCCTACTGCCAGTTTCTGGAAGACACCTTCTTCGAGCAGTGGTACAGGAAGAAGTCTGCATCCTTCAAGAAAAACATGATTTTCATGCAGGACAATGCTCCATCACACGCGTCCAAGTACTCCACAGCGTGGCTGGCAATAAAGGGTATAAAAGATGAAAAACTAATGACATGGCCTCCTTGTTCACCTGATCTGAACCCCATTGAGAACCTGTGGTCCATCATCAAATGTGAGATTTACAAGGAGGGAAAACAGTACACCTCTCTGAACAGTGTCTGGGAGGCTGCGGTTGCTGCTGCACGCAATGTTGATGGTGAACAGATCAAAACACTGACAGAATCCATGGATGGCAGGCTTTTGAGTGTCCTTGCAAAGAAAGGTGGCTATATTGGTCACTGATTTGTTTTTGTTTTGTTTTTGAATGTCAGAAATGTATATTTGTGAATGTTGAGATGTTATATTGGTTTCACTGTTAAAAATAAATAATTGAAATGGGTATATATATTTTTTTTTGTTAAGTTGCCTAATAATTCTGCACAGTAATAGTAGTCACCTGCACACACAGATATCCCCCTAAAATAGCTAACACTAAAAACAAACTAAAAACTACTTTCTAAAAATATTCAGCTTTGATATTAATGAGTTTTTGGGGTTCATTGAGAACATGGTTGTTGTTCAATAATAAAATGAATCGTCAAAAATACAACTTGCCTAATAATTCTGCACTACCTGTATACTTCTATCATAAATACCATATTATGGTTCTGAAATCTGACGGGTGCGCTTTATATGTTGTCCATTTTTATATCTACATTTTATTGTTGAAATGTTATTAATCTTTGTGCACATATTTACCTTCGTGACCGAGGCTCATGACAACGGGCTCATCCTGCACCTCGACCTCTCCAGCAGCCGTGATCTCGTCATCACCAGTAGTTTGTTGGGGGGGGATGCTCCTCAACAGGAGCTGTGGGTGGCGAGTCGGAGGGCCCTGGCTGCTCATCCTCATCCCTCTCCTCCTCTGCCGCATCCTCCTCTGCCGCATCCTCCTCTTCATCCTCCTCCTCAGCGGCCTGTCGACTTGTGCGTTTGGGGCGCACAGTTGGTAGAGGAGCTCCTATAATAACACAATGTTCATATATTATAAAAATGTTTTCTAATGACGTATGCAAATTCTGTGTACTCTGCTGTATTGTATATGAATACAAATTAATTTATATAGACAGTTAACCAATGGGACAATGTTATATTAAAGGGTCTTGTGGGCACTACAGGGGACTGAGCGTGAGCTGGGCTGCCACCATGGTAAAATGAGCTGTTTTTGTCTCCTTTGTTTTGTTCAGACGATCTCATGTTAAAAAAAGGGCCTGATGGAGCACACGGGATTACTATGAAAACCCCACGCCTAACACAGGAATTGAGTGTGAATCTATATATATAAAACTCAAAGGGCCTGATTTACTATGCTCTGTGCGCTGCGCTGGTTCATGCGTTAATTAGTACTCTGGGTGGAGGCTTAATTGGGCGCATGAACCAGCGTAGCAGCCGGCGCATTGAAAGTAATATGTAAAGCCGCGCCAAACTCCCTATAGAAGTCTATGGGAGAAATCAAAAGTGTTCATTTTAAAGGCTAATCTGCAAGGTTTGTCCTAAAAAGTGTTTGGGGACCTCAGTCCTGTCCCAGGGAACATGTATCAATGCTTTTTTTATTTTTTAAAACGGCCGTTTTTTCGGGAGCAGTGAAATTAATAATTCTTAAAGTGAAACAATAAAAGTGAAATATTCCTTTAAATTTCGTACCTAGGGGGGGTGTAATGTCAGCATGTGAAATAGCGCATTTTTCCCGCACTTAGAACTGCCCCTGCACAAAGTGACATTCAGAAGGAAAAAAGTAATTTAAAAATTCACACGCGGCTATAATGAATTGTCGGCTCTGACAATTCTAAAGGGATTCATTCATAAAACAAACAAAAAAATGTGTAGGGGTTCCCCCAAATTAAATTACCAGGCCCTTCAGGTCTGGAATGGATATTAAGGGGAACCCCGCCGTAAAAACCAAAAAAAAAAAGACGTGCGGTTCCCGGCAAATATCCATTCCAGGCCCTTCAGGTCTGGTGTGGATTTTAAGGGGAACTCCACCCCAAATTGAAAAAAAAATGGCGTGGAGTCCCCCTAAAAATCCACACCAGACCCTTATCCGAGCACGTTGACCTGGCCGGCCGCAGAAAAGAGGAGGGGACAGAGTGCGGCCCCCCCCCCTCTCCTGAACCGCACCAGGCCACATGCCCTCAACATGGGGAGGATGTCCCCATGTTGATGGGGACAAGGGCCTCATCCCCACAACCCTTGCCCGGTGGTTGTGGGGGTCTGCGGGCGGGGGGCTTATCAGAATCTGGAAGACCCCTTTAACAAAGGGGACCCCCAGATCCTGGCCCCCCCCTATGTGAAATGGTAATGGGGTACATTGTACCTCTACCATTTCACCCCCAAAAAAATGTCAAAAGTGTTAAAAATGACAGTAGCCGGTTTTTGACAAATCTTTTAATAAAATCTTCTTTTCTTCTTTCCTTCGGGTTTCTTCCGCTGCTTCTTTCTTGGGTCTTCTCGTCCACATCTTGCCCGACGTGTTCTTCTATCTTCTCCGTCCGTCCTTCAGCCTTCTGGTCCCGCATCTTGCCCGGTGTCTTCTCCTGTCTTCTTCTCCGTCCGTCCGCCAGCCTCCTCGTCCGCATCTTGTGTCTTCTCCGGTCTTCTTCTCGGTCCGCCAGCCTTCTCGTCCACATCTTTTTCTTCCCCGGACGCTGCGATTGAATTTGATTTGGCCGCCGTGTTGTGCTCCTGGGACCCGCCCCCCTCTGACGCCACAAGTAAACTCCTTAGAAGGTCATGTGCGTCAGAGGGGGGCGGGGTCACAGAGTGTCACACAGCGGGGGAATTCAATTTCAATCGCGCCGCCCGGAGAAGAAGATGCCGCCGCTTCCAATTGAAGTTCCCGCCGTGTCACACTCATGTGACCCCGCCCCCCTCTGACGCACATGACCTTCTAAGGAGTTTACTTGTGGCGTCAGAGGGGGGCGGGTCCCAGGAGCGGGAACACGGCGGCCAAATCAAATTCAAACGCTGGGCCCGGGGAAGAAAAATATGTGGACGAGAAGGCTGGCGGACGGACGGAGAAAAAGACAGGAGAAGACAACGGGCAAGATGCGGGACCAGAAGGCTGAAGGACGGACGGACGGAGAAGATAGAAGAACACGTCGGGCAAGATGTGGACGAGAAGACCCAAGAAAGAAGCAGCGGAAGAAACCCGAAGATTTTATTAAAAGATTTGTCAAAAACCGGCTACTGTCATTTTTAACACGTTTGACATTTTTTTGGGGGTGAAATGGTAGAGGTACAATGTACCCCATTACCATTTCACATAGGGGGGGGCCAGGATCTGGGGGTCCCCTTTGTTAAAGGGGTCTTCCAGATTCTGATAAGCCCCCCGCCCGCAGACCCCCACAACCACCGGGCAAGGGTTGTGGGGATGAGGCCCTTGTCCCCATCAACATGGGGACATCCTCCCCATGTTGAGGGCATGTGGCCTGGTGCGGTTCAGGAGAGGGGGGGCGCACTCTGTCCCCCCCTCTTTTCTGCGGCCGGCCAGGTCAACGTGCTCGGATAAGGGCCTGGTGTGGATTTTTAGGGGGACTCCACGCCATTTTTTTTTTAAATTTGGGGTGGAGTTCCCCTTAAAATCCACACCAGACCTGAAGGGTCTGGTATGGATATTTGGGGGGACCCCACGCCATTTTTTGGGGGGGTTTTTACGGCGGGGTTCCCCTTAATATCCATTCCAGACCTGAAGGGCCTGGTAATTTAATTTGGAGGGACCCCCATTTTTTTTTTTTTTATTATTATTTTTAATGAGCAATGACTGTATTCTTTATAGCCATGAGTACTTTAAACTTCCTTTTTTTTGTCTCACTTCAGAAATGACATCTTGTACAGGGACAGTTCTAAGCACGGGAAACATGCGTGTACCCCCCCTCCCCCCCTGTATGAAATTTAAAGGAATATTTCACTTTTATTATTTCACTTTAACCACTTCCATACCGCGCCTATTCTGGCACTTCTCTCCTTCATGTAAAAATTATATTTTGTTCCTGGGAAATTAATCAGGACCCCCAAACATTATATATAATTTTTTAGCAGACACCCTAGGGAATAAAGTGGCGGTCATTTTTTATTTGATTTCCAACGGTATTTGCGGTCGCTGGTTCGAATCCAGCCCGTGACACCATCTGCATGGAGTTTGCATGTTCTCCCTGTGCCTGCGTGGGTTTCCTCCCACAATATAAAAACACGCTGTAAATCGGATCCGGTCTAAATAAGCCCTAATATGCAGTAGTATATTTAGGTTTTGTTCTGCCCTAGGCCTGACTACATATCTGCACCTCCTAATAGAAAAATGACCCACGCCTTCCTGTCAAGGTCACACCCTGTTTTTGTATGACCCGCCCAGTAATTTTCAGGGGACCCACACACTAGTTCTGGGGGGGAGGGGGGCACTGGATTCCCTTAACCACTTCCATACCAGGCACTTACGCACCTTCCCGCCCAAGCCAATTTTCAGCTTTCAGCACTGTCGCACTTTGAATGGCAATTGCGCGGTCATACAACACTGTACCCAAACAAAATTGGCGTCCTTTTTCCCCCACAAATAGAGCTTTCTTTTGTTGGTATTTGATCACCTCTGCGATTTTTTTTTTGCGCAACAACTAAAAAAAGACTGCAAATTTTGAAAAAAAAAAACGTTTTTTTTTTGTCTGTTAATTTTTTTGTAAATACGTTTTTCTCTTTCAATTACGGGCACTGATATGGCGGCACTGATGGGCACCGATGAGATGGCACTGATGGACATCGATGAGGTAGTACTGACGGGCACAGATGAGGTGGCATTGATTGGCGGCACTGGTATGCGGCACTGATGGGCACTCATGGGCACTCATGGGCGGCACAGATGGGCACTCATGGGTGGCACTTATGGGTGGCACTGATGGATACTTATGGGTGGCACAGGTGGGCACTGATAGGTGGGCACTGTGCATGGATGGGCACTGTGGGGTGGCACTGATGGACACTGTGGGGTGGCACTGATGGACACTGTGGGGTGGCACTGATTTTCCCAGGTTGCCAGTCAGTGCCCATTTGTGGGCACTGATTGGCATCTTTTTTTTTAATGCTTTTTGTTTTTTTTTCCATATTTATTTATTTTTTTTGCCCACCCTGGTGGTCCAGGGTGGGCATCCCTGGTGGTCCAGTGTGGTCATCCGAGGGGGGGCTGCGCTGATAAACAATCAGCGCGAACGCCCCCTGTCAGGAGAGCCGCCGATCGGCTCTCCTATACTCGCGTCTGTCAGACGCGAGTGAGGAAGAGCCATCGATGGCTCTTCCTGTTTACATCGTGATCAGCCGTGATTGGACACGGCTGATCACGTGGTAAAGAGTCTCCATCTCCGTGAGAGACTCTTTACCGAGATCGGAGATGCAGGGTGTCAGACTGACACCCCGCATCACCGATCGCCGCGCTGCGTGCCCCCACAGGCGCGCGCGGCATGAAATCCTGCAGGACGTCCTGTCAGGATTGTGTAACCACTTCCCGGACGTAAATCGGCCATAGGCTGGGCGGGAAGTGGTTAATTTGCATAGTTTTTCTCTCACTTCCTGTTTGGCTATGGGGCAGGAAGTGAAGGCAAATCTCCCCAATTGGACACAGATAATACAAAATAAACTGACAGGGCCTATAACCCTCCCTCACTCTATCCAAAATTAAAGAAAATAAAAAGTGTTGATTATAGTTCAAGTCAGTGACCATTGAGTCACTCGGGCACTGCCCGAGGGCCCCATGCCACTAGGGGGCCCCATCCGGGTTGCCAGGCTCAGTAAAACCAGGGACAGTATGTAAAAATCTGTGTTTTTTTTAGATCTGTCCCCGATATGTCCGAAAATGACATGCTTTTAATGTGAATATCCCAAGATTTTAGCTGCCCGCCTCTGCACTACCTCCTGGCGTGGTGGCCATCTGTAAGCCAGAGGGGCCCCATACTCTTCTATTGCCCGGGGGCCCCATGAGTTGTCAGTCCGCCCCTGGTTCTAGTTTAAGCACAAATTTCATAGAGTTTTATTGAGAGGCCTAAGAAAATATAACCATGCCAATAGGCCAGGATACAGCGTGGCTAATATGTATGAATGTGTGTGTTAGAGCACCCCACCCAATGTTAACTAAAAAATTATTAATTTGCAAATAAGTATTATCTGCTCATTTTTTGGGGATGTCTGCACCCCTGATAGTGAGAACATTTGTGAGGTGTCTTCACCCTTTCTAATTCAAATTCATTCACTTCCTGTCACATAGCCAAACAGGAAGTGAGGGTAAAACCTTACTAATATCTTTTCTTGGGGACACAGAGATCAATCTAAATAGTTTCCCATTATGTAAATTGCACTCTAGTATTTTGCTGTGTACACCCCAAATTATTAGGGATCTTGGACTTTGGGGTCCATTTACTAAAGGCAAATCCACTTTGCACTACAAGTGCAAAGCAAGGAAGAAAACAAAACAACTTTGTTTCTACAGGATTGGATGTTAAAACCATCAGTGCTTCCTCTCTGATTTTCAGCAACTATGCTTGTACTGCAGAGTGGCTTTGCCTTTACTAAGCCCCAAACTAAATAATCATTTGGGGCAGGGATCCTCAAACTACGGCCCTCCAGCTGTGAACTACACATCCCATGATGCCTTGTAATGCACTGACATTCACAGACATGACTATGCATGATGGGAATTGTAGTTCCTGAACAACTGGAGGGCCGTAGTTTGAAGACCCATGATTTGGGGTGTACACAGCAGTGCTGGAGTGCAATTTGCTTAATGGGGACACTAGTTAGATTGACCTGTGTCCCCAAGAAAAGACACTGGTAGGGTTTTAACCTCACTTCCTGTTCAGCTGTGTGACAGGAAGTGAAGCCAATTTTAAGAAAAGGGACACAAAGCTCAACACCAAATAAAAACACAAGCAGGGGTTCTAACACTCACTTGGCTTCCCTCAAACACCCACAATTAGAATAGGATTGCCTTGCGCTAGATTTAAGCACAGTGCTGTAAATAAGCACTTCAAGCCTGTCCACCAATAGCAACCCCCCCCCCCCCCCAGGCCATGTTTGCAGGTTTTCCTTCATCTTGCACATGTGCTTTAAAAGACAGTCTGGACAGCAATTCTTGATAAGAGAAATCCACAAAACATGTCCTGTCGGGGGTACTTGAGGGCTGAGGACCACTACAGTTAAAAGAAAATACTTACCAGTTTTTGTCTTTTAAGTCATGGGGAATAAACATGGCAAACATTTCATGATTACACACCAGGAAAGAAGCTTAGACAAAAATCACACCTAATTTGTTAGGCCCTAACCTAGTTCAGCTGCAGCTGTCAAAATATGTTGCATGAAAAAGTTACAAAAAACAAACTTCAAAATTTTAAAGTAATTTTTATTGGTCAACAAAACAAGGAAAGAAAAAAAACAAACAAACACACAAACAAAAATACATTTCAAAACTCAAAATAAACAGATTTAAAGTCGCAACATCTTCACAATTTTTTCATAAAATAAGGCAGCAGAGACAAATACATCAAAGTGAACATCATTTAAAAATAAACAAAAACCATTGGCAAAATAAAACCACATGCAACAAACCACATTTGTGTTCCACAACAGCATTTCTGCCTGCCCCTATGAGGGCAGTTGAGGACTGATCGATGCACGGTTTTTATAACATGTGCTAGTAATGAAGCAATTGAAATCACATGAACACATTGCAGTCTCTAGTTTGGGTGAGCTTACACCTGGTTAATTAACCCAACCCACGCTCTATGATTATCCAAGAGGTTTTCACCTTTTAAAAAGAAAGGATTTTTTCTAAGTGTTTGAGCATGCTCAGTTCATCACACATGTAGGAACCAAGCTGCAATGGCATGAGAGTTTTTTTTTTTTTTTCCTGATCTCATGCTTTCCAGCCTGGCCTGGTCATTGACCAGCAATATGGTCCAGGGCTCAAGTGGTTAAAAATTAACAAAACACAAAAGTTAGCCCAATTTTTGGGGATAATGTGAAAGATGATGTTACACCGAGTAAATAGATACCTTACATGTCACGCTTTACTATTGGAAACACTCCTGCAATGGGGCCAAAATTAATTCCGTGAATATCTCCATAGGCGACCTTTTTCTTTTTTTTCCAGGTTACCAGTTTATAGTTACAAAGAAGGTCTAGTGGTAAAAGTATTGCTCTCGCTCTAACGCACGCGTCAATACCTCACATGTGTGGTTTGAACGATGTTTATATATGTGGGCGGGACTTGCGTAAGTCCCGCCCACATATGTAAAAATTATTTTTACTTTTTGCTATAATAAATATCCCCAAAAATATATATTCTAAAAAATTAAAAAACCCTCAGTTTAGGCCGATACGTATTCTACATCTTTTTGGTTCCAAAAAATCGCAAATAGCGTTTAGTGTTTGGTTTTGGCAAAAGTTATAGCGTCTACAAAATATGGCTTTTTTTTGTTTTAACTAGTTATTGCGGCGATCAGCGATTTTTATCGGTACTGCGACATTATGGCGGACACATCGAACACTTTTTTGGAACCATTGGCATTTTTCTAGCGATCAGTGCTGTAAAAATGCATTGCTTACTATAAAAATGCCACTGGCAGGGAAGGGGTTAACACTAGGTGCGAGGGAGGGGTTAAATATGTTCCCTGGGTGTGTTCTAACTGTAGGGGGGGGTGGGACTGACATGTGTAAATGACAGATCGCTGTTCATGAAGGGGAACTCCAGACCCCAAAAAAAAAATTAAGGTGGGTTCCCTCCAGGCTCTTAGGCTTGGTCTGGAACATAAGGGGTTAAACCCGCGCAAAAAAAAACAGCGTGGGGTCCCCCCCAAGATCCAAACCAAGCCCTTATCCCAGGTACGCAGTCTGGTCAGACAGGAATGGGGGTGGGGACGAGCGAGCGCCCCCCCCCTCCTGAGCCATACCAGACCACATGCCCTCAACATGGGGAAGTGTGTGCTGTGGGGGAGGGGGGCACTGCCCCCCCACCCCAAAGCACTCTTGTCCCCATGTCGATAGGGACAAGAGCCTCTTCCCGACAGCCCTGGCCGTTGGTTGTCGGGGTATGCGGGCGGAGGGCTTATCAGAATCTGAGAGGCCCCTTTAATAAAGGGGCCCCCAGATTCCGGCCCCCCACCCTATGTGAATGAGTATGGGGTACATTGTACCCCTACCCATTCACCTGGGGAAAAAAATGGAAAAAAATAATACACCACACACATTTAAAAATTAATTTATTAGTCAGCCGGGGGTCTTCTGCCGGGGCCCCCCACCACCACCCCATTAGGCCCCGGGCTTCGCCATCTTCTGCCGGAACCCCCTTCACCAGTGAGGCTCCTGCCTTTGGGGGAGGGTCTCGGGCTTCTACGACGGTTTCTGCGGGGGGGGGGGGGGTGCACTGGCACCCCACCCCCGTCTTCAGCGACGTAATTCACCGGGACCCCCTTCACCAGTGAGGCTCCTGCCTTTGGGGGAGGGTCTCGGGCTTCTACGACGGTTTCTGCGGGGGGGGTGCACTGGCACCCCACCCCCGTCTTCAGCGACGTAATTCACCGGGACCCCCTTCACCAGTGAGGCTCCTGCCTTTGGGGGAGGGTCCCGGGCTTCTATGACGGTTTCTGCGGGGGGGGGTGCACTGGCACCCCACCCCCGTCTTCAGCGACGTAATTCACCGGGACCCCCTTCACCAGTGCTTGTACGGTGTCTTCCGCCGGGGGGGCGACACCCGCGGGCTTCTGCGATGCCTTCCGCTTCTGCCTGTCTCCTCCGCGGAGCACAGGGCTTGTCTCCGCTGTCTTCTCCCTTCTCTTCCATTCGATGTTGACACGACGAGGTCCGGCGCTGGAATGCCGTCTGAGCAGCGGGCATGGACTTATATAGGGCAATGCCACCATGTGACCTCAACCCATGTGACATCACATTCCCATCATGCCCAGGGAATGTGATGTCACATGGGTTGAGGTCACATGGTGGCATTACCCTATATAAGTCCATGCCCGCCGCTGACACGGCATGTCAGCGCGGAACCTCGTCGTGTCAACATCCAATGGAAGAGAAGGGAGAGGACAGCGCAGACAAGCCCTGGGCTCCCGGAGGAGACAGGCAGAAGAAGGAAGAGAGAAGAAAGAAGACGGAAGAAAGCCCTGGCTCCGCGGGGGAGCCAGGCAAAAGAGGGAGCAGAGAAGACAGAAGAGAAAAGACCTGGGAGTTGGCGCACCCCCGGCAGAAGACCAGGAAGACCGGAACCCTGGCGGAAGGCACCGGAAAGACCGGGGGATAGGCGCCATCCCCCGGCAGAAGACCCCGAAGTCCGGATGCCCCTCCCTAATGTAAAAGAGATTAAATGGGGTGGGGGCATCCGGCGGAAGGCTCCGGAGAGGACCGAGGGATGGCGCCCTCCCCCGGCAGAAATCACCGAATCCCGGCGGAAGATCGGGAGAGAAGAAACCCCCCCTTGTAAGAGAGCTAAAGAAGAAAGGGGGGGCTCCGGAGCTGATTAATAAAATATTTTATTCTGTGTGGTGTTTTATTTTACTTTACATTTCCCCCATGTGAATGGGTAGAGGTACGATGTACCCCATACTCATTCACATAGGGTGGGGGCCGGCATCTGGGGGTCCCCTTATTAAAGGGAGCTCGCAGATTCCGATTAGCCCCACCCGCATACCCCGACAACCAATGGCAAGGGTTGTCGGGAAGAGGCTCTTGTCCCTATCGACATGGGGGCAAGAGTGCTGTGGGGTGGGGGGGCAGTGCCCCCCTCCCCCACAGCACACACTCCCCCATGTTGAGGGCATGCGGTCTGGTACGGCTCAGGAGGAGGGGGGGGCGCTCGCTCGTCCCCACCCCCATTCCTGTCCGTGCCAGACTGCGTGCTTGGGATGAGGGCTTGGTTTGGATCTGGGGGGGGACCCCCGCGCCGAATCGGCGCGGGTTTAACCCCTCACGTTCCGGACCAAGCCTAAGAGCCTAATGTAGCCCTGAATGGGGACCCGCGACGATTTCAAGTTTGAAATTTGGCACGGAGTTCCCCTTCATGGCTGAAAACAGCTCGGAGATTCCCGTGCGCCGCGTCACGCAGCGCATTCACGGGTACGCCGCTTGGTATTTACCAAGATTTTCACGGCGTACTGACAAGGCGCACGGGAAGCGCCGAAATTTCTCTCTGCGCATGCCCAGTATGCAAATGAACCTCCCGAGGTTCAGGCGCACTGTGCAAGCGTACGGGGATCTGTTTTCAAAAAACACTTTCTCTTTCAATTCGGCCCACCAAACACATTCAAACACATGTCACTTCACTTCCCCTGCATCCCCCCACCTCCCCCCTAATAAACTCCCGCCCAAACCCCCGCAATTTACATTTCAATGTGCCGTGCGCCAGGTCTGTACTGGTGCACAATGCACCCTCTCCTGGGCGCACGGAGCACATTAGTAACTAGGGAAATACACTGCACTAGCAGCGTATTTCTTTAGTAAATGGCAAAACGGCTGCTACTCCTGCTTTTTTCTCCATGAGTCATGGAGTAAAGGCTTGGTAAATCAGCCCCAATGTGTCTGTGTATGTATGTATGTATGTATGTATGTACCAGAATCACGTCCAAACGGCTAAAGATATTTACATGAAACTTGGCACACAGGTTACTTATATGTCAGCCACAAACATAGGATAGGTGATTTAAGCCTTACCCACCCCCATTTGCCATGGTCGGGGTTTTTCTTTAAAGTCCCATTCAACTCTATGGGAAATACATGTTACTTCATAACAGCTGTAGATATTTCGATAATACTTGGTCACATGTTACTTATACGTCCACTTAAAGTATAGGATCGTTAATTTATCCCTTAACTACCCCCATTTGTGATGGTCGTGGTTTTTGTTTAAAGTCCCATGCAAAGCAATGGGAAATGTATGTTCCCACATAACTTCTGTGTTCCTGTCTGCTGTCCCATGTCTTTTTTCAACAGTACTATGAATACCTTGGTTGGTGGTGATATATGTTACCACAACATGGCGTCTGGGTTAACAACATCTGCCCTTACATTAATTACATATGACCTTACATAACTGTCACCAAAGGAGCTGCGGTGGCTTAACACGATTGCCACTGCGCTGACAAGCCATTCACCTCTGCAGCTAGGGGTTTGGATCCCGCTCTCGGCTACATGTGAATTGAGTTTGGTGGTCTCAGCCCGGCCCCCGGTGGGTGTGCTATGCGAGGTAAGCCTGCGCTTAGTACGCCCACCCCCCTCCCACAAAAACCACCACACTTACCCACGTACTCGAAATTGGGTTAACATGCACGCACTCTGACCACGCGGTCTCTAAAAAGAGAGGCGAAGGACTAACGGGGCTGGTTGAGCGGGCAAATCCTCTCACTCCCTTATAGGGAGTCCCTCTGCCCCGTTGGGCTTCAAAGCGGAGCAGGTAGGACGGGCTGTGTGGGAGGACCCCCTCACACCCGCCATTGCCACCCGGGGCATGGAGAAAGGTGGCAGATTGCCTCTGGGGGAGGCCTGCCTACTCCCAACTCCTGCAGTACGGCTCCTCTCTCGAGTACACGCACAAAATACACTTTAGAAAAAAAAAACATAACTGTCACCAATAACTTACCTGGATGATATTTCGCACGGATACGCCTGACCCGGTCCATATGGCGCCTCTTCAGGTCTGACCATTTTTTGAGGATCGCCAGGCGACCAGGTGGGCCGCCATGTTGGTCGCGTAATTCCTCCATTATGGAGCTGACCACGGCATTTTTTTCTGCTTGTCTCCGCAGCTCGTCATAGCCTGTTTCCAGGAACTTCTGCAAGATGAAGAACAAAGTATGTTATAATACTTTTGTTTAAAGCCTTATGGATATATGACGGAAATCTATGGTATTCAACAATTGGGAGCATTCTCGCTTTATTAATCAATGACAGGGGTAACATGACAGATTTTATATCCTGCCATTTTGGTGGCCACCTTTTTTGCATAAATATAGCAGCCATTATCATTTGCATAATTATGTATATATGAGTAACAACACAGGATACACGTATAGGGGAGAAATGCGTTGCTGTTCATCTGACCGCTATAATTATTTTTGGACACTTATAATGGGCCTGTACAATAGATTATTTTTTGTCATCCCTATCTTTATATAGGAACAATAATATGTTTGTTTCTTTTGACTTTTTGATGAATTCATTTTGAATAAATAATGGAGTTGATGTTATTTAAAAACTACAACTACCAGCATGCTCTGATACACCATGTAGCTCACCGTCACCAGCTGTACAACAATTATACTTTAACTCCCAGCATGCCTGCACAGTCAATGGCTGTCCGGTAATAACGGGGAGTTGTTTTGCAACAGCTGTAGGCTCCGTTTAGGAAACAGTGCCGTACCAGATGTTTTTTTTTTAATGTGGAGGTGAGGGTGGCTATGTAGGGGTATGTGTATATGTTTTTTAATTTATATTTAGTGTGGTGTAGTGTTTTTAAGGTACATTCAGAGGGGCATAGGGTTCACAGTAGTTACCCGCTGAGGGTTTGAGCTGCAGCGCCAAATTCAGCTAGAAGCACACTGTAAGCCACAGCCCATGTGAATGTACCCTGTACATTCACATTGGGGGAGAGGGGGGGGGGGGTAATTGCAGCCAGTTGCATGCAGGGAGTTGTAGTTTTGCAACAGCTGGAGGCAGAATGGTTGCAAAACACTGCGAGTTTGTTACCTAACTCAGGGTTTCAAGACCAGTCCACCTCCAGCTGTTGCAAAACTACTACTCCCATCAGCCATGGTCTGTCAGTGCATGCTAAGAATTTTACTTTTGCTGCATCTAGGGTGCCACAGTTTAGAGACCCGTGTATAGAGGTCTGAAAAATGTGGGCCTGCAGAACTTACAAAACTAGAAGTGCCAGCATTCCCAGGCATGCTGGAAGTTGTAGTTCTGCAACATCTAAAGGGCAATATGTATTCGAACGTCCTTGGGCCTTAAGGACCCTGAAGTCAGGACGTTCGCATACGTCCTATGTCCACAACATGTTAAATTCATTATGCTAAATAGCAAGGAAAGTGCCTAAATACACATTTACCAACCAGGGTGTCTGCAGCTGTCCAGGCATGCTGGGAGTTTTGTAACAGCAGGAGACAAATTGTTTGGGAAATACTAATATCTGATCTTATATACTAACTTTTAAACTAGTCTAAAATGCAGTTAAAGATAATGAAATAACAGTGGTGAAAATACTTACACTAATCAGCATCCTCACTGGGTGTAAAATTGCTCCCGACCATTTTCACTTCCAAGCTGGGCAGCACAAAATTGCTATGCGAAAGTAAACTGGCAAGGGTCCAGGAAGTGATCGCGTGTTGGTCGCGTGTTGTTCGCACAATTGCGCATGCGTGATCGAGAATTTCGCAATCGCAATATTGTTTTTTCGCTAAAATAACACAAATATTCGATTTCAGAGTGCTCCTACAGCAGTTGTCGAAATTCCGCAATCAATTTCTCATTCGCAATTTGTGAAATTTCGATAAAATATCTCGAATATTCGATTTCAGAATGAGCCAATCAGAGCGCTCCTAAAACAGTTGGCGAAATTCCGCAATCAATTTTGCATTCGCAATATTGCGAAATTTCTATAAAATATCACAAATATTCTGAGCCAATCAGAGTGCTCCTACAGCATTTGTCGAAATTCCGCAATAAATATCGCATTCGCATTTTGCGAAATTTCGATAAAATATCACGAATATTCTGAGCCAATCAGAGTGCTCCTTCCGCATTTGTCGAAATTTCGTAATTATGTTCGCATTCGCAATAGCGAAATTTCGCAATCATTTCATTTCGATAAAATATCATGAATATTCAAATTTAGCGAATATATCTCGAATATTCGACTATATATTCGAGATATATCGCGAAATCGAATATGGCGTATTTTGCTCAACACTAATTGAAAGTACAAATTTTGAGCATATTCATAAAAATGTTAAAATTAACGGAAGGTCCATCTAGTGGCCACTAAGTATTTAGCACTCTTCCAAGTAAGGCATAATGGACAGAGCATCTCATGAAAGTAATCCATATTTATATTGTGGAACATATAATAGCGACATCTAGTGGATATTTTGTATTTCACATAAACTAATACAGATGTCAGTTAACACTCCCAAAGAATGACATAAAAACAAAGACATTAAATAGAAATAGCTTCATAATGAGATGAGAGCTAATGGCTTCTGGACAATATATAATTATAGGTCCAGGATCAATAATAATAGTAATAATCAAATGAGATATAATATCATAATGATAATAGTCAATAATGGATAAAACACTTCAACATTTAAAAAAACACGGCCTCTGAGCATAAGCCACACTTCCCGGTTGACACAGTGGAGGGGACATCTAGTGAATGTAACGGATAACTATATTGAGAAGCATAATAATGACAAATAATTAAAAATATATATATTTCCATTAACTAATGTGGCTACTAATAACACTCTTAAGGAGTGACATAAATAGCAAAGACATCTGTTGGATGACTAACACCATCTGTCGGGATGTGAAGTTCCACGATAATTAATATGAGGTGCTCATAGGTGTATGTTCAATAATGGTCAACACGAACCTTCAGTAAGTATGCTTCCAATGTTTATAACTAGAGATAAAGACCCTGCCTCACCCAATAATAAGATCAAAAAGGAATAAATATAGTGGATAAAATCAATAATTAGAGATAATAGGGCCTGCAGTACCACATTTGGCCTGAAATGCCGGGACGCTGGAGCCGTGCAGAGCCGAACAGCGGCGATCGCAGCCAATCAGCGCCATTCGTCAATGCTCGGAAAGGCACGGAAATACTCAGTTTCCAAGTCTTTCTGACGATTGCCAAGGTCAGTCAACATGTCCTCTGTCCTTTCCGGCTGTTTCCGAGGCTCTCCAACGCCCCCCACCTCTGACCGCATGTGGTATTGCATCCCATGGATGTCAATGCGGAACCAATTATTTTCGTTTCCATTGACTTCAATGGGGAAGCTCTTTGGATTATGAGCATTCTCCTGGAACAAATTATGCTCGTAATCCGAGGTTCAACTGTAGTGGATACAATCAATAATTAGAGATAAAACAATTAAGATCAAACTCCACATTGTGTCCTAACTGTGTTAATGTAAGCAGCTCATGTATCCAGCGGGATTCTGCCTGGCTTTGTTTTATAATTGTATTGCCCCCCCTCCAATGGGGTTTGTACTTCTCAATTCCCCACACTAATAAAGAGGAGGGATCTCTATTATGGTATTGATCAAAATGTCTGGAAAGACTGTGCTTTGGGAACCCATTTTTTATATTTTGTGTGTGTTCTCCAAGTCTTTTCCATAGCTCCCTTTTTGTTCTACCAACGTATTGAATCCGACAGGGGCACTCTAGAAGGTAAACAACCCCTTCTGTTTTACATGAGATGAGTCTTTGATCTGATATTCTCTCCCGGTGACCGCTGATTTAAAACTTTCTTTTTTCTTTTTACTCTCTTTCGTGTGTCTACAAGTGTAGCAGTTCTTGCAGGGGTAATAGCCCTTCCCATCAAACAATGTAAAAGTCCTTTGTGCTGGAGGATCTAGCACATTTTTGGCAATGAGATCCCTGAGGGTTGGGGCCCTCCGATATGTGAATTTGGGCTTTTCTGGTAGCACAATTCCCAAGTGTTGGTCTGCTTTTATAATATTCCAATATTTTTTACAAATTTTCTAAATCTGCTTGTGCGGGACATTGTAGTCCATAACCAATGGGACACCATTTATAATTTCTGATTGATAAAACTCTGTTGGTATCCCTTTGTCAGAAAAGGGTACTCACCGAGGCCGAGATGCAGAGATCGGCTTACTCTTGCGACTAAGCGCACTCCTCCCCCTGGAGATGGGACAGAGGGTAGATGGCACAAAGAGGCACAAGCTACCAGAAGGCTGAACAGGACATGTGTGAAGGTCACAGAAGACAGGTACAGGAACTGATGGTGATCAGAACTCAGCTGGTGTAGTTTTGCAGAAAGTCCAGAGCAGGCCGAGGGTCAACCCCCCCAAAATGAGGAAAGTCCAAGGCAAGCAGAGGGTCAAGTACTGGAGACTGGATGTAATCCGGGTCACAGGCAAGAAGGTCAGGTGAAGGATGCTGGCAGCAAAATCCGGTTCACAAGCAGGGGGTCAAAAAAAGGAAATAGCAGCGAAGTCCAATAAGCAAAGCCAAGGGTCAGGTAAGGAGAGATCAGAGTAGTCCAAAGGCAATCCGAGTCACAGCAGTAAATCAGGCAGGCAGAAAACAGGAACTCAGAATCACAGGAAGCTGAAGACAAAACAGCAATTTTCTTGGAGATTTGCTCAGCTTATATAGGCAGCCAGGATGTCATGTGACACAGGGTGTTCCGGGTGTTCCCAGACACACCCTAATCATTCTGTGCAGCACAGATTCCCCCTACTTCCCTGGCTTCCCACTCCTTACCTCTGCAGAACCTCCGGCTTCACTCTACAGCACTCCGGCTTCCCTCCTCTCCTGCCGGGTGTTGCTGCGGAGAAGTTTTAGGATGAGTAAGGGAAGGGGTCGGTAAATATGTATTTATCAGCCCCTTCCCTTTCTGAATGAACATGGTGAGTGATCGGTAGTGTGTGTTTGAGCTTTGGGGTGCACACCCTAATGCAATAGGCTGCGCACACCTATGTGTGACACGCTGAATCAGATTGAGGCTGTTTACTTTCTGACAGGCAGCCAGGATGTTATGTGACACGCTGGACAGATTAAAGCTGTTTATTTCCCTGACACACTTTTGAACAAATCTTTCTCCAATAAATTCTGCTTGTTTCAGAAACACCTCTGTCTTTGTACATATTCTCCTGAGTCTAACTAGTTGCCCTTTAGGTATATTGTCCAACCATGGAGCATAGTGACAACTGTATAGAGGGAGGTAACTATTCCTATCTACAGACTTTAAATTAGGGCCGAAATAACTCATCGATTAATCGCCAACTAATCGATTATGAAATTAATCGATTACAATTTTCATAATCGATTAATCGGCCAGTAACATAATGGGGTTAAAAAAAACTTAAATTAGCCCTTTATAGTACAAAAAAAGCAAATCGCTACTGTAAATATTACTTTTAATTGTCCCACAGTAAAAAAATGAACCCCTTACAGTTGCGATTATTTGCTCTTTTTGTACTTATTTTTGTTTTTTTAGCCCCATTATGTTACTAAACATCTCAGGCCTGGATTCATACCCCTGCTTTTTGGTGCTTTTTGCAGAAACACACTACAGTTCATTTACATGGTTTCCTATGGGACACGTTCACATCAATGATTTTTTATCAGCTGCTGCGTATTTGGAAAGGGCGAGGGCTTTTTAACGCAAAACGATGCTATTTTGTTTTTTTTTGGTTCAATATACTTCAATGGAGAAGCTGCAGAAAAGCATGTAATGTGTTTTTGCGGCAATTCGTGTTTTGTAATCTGCCCAACAACAAATTGGCCCAAAAAAAAATGGTAATTTTTTTTTTTGAAGGCTATTATTCAATTAATCAATAATCGGCCAACTAATCGATTATGAAAATAATCGTTAGTTGCAGCCCAACTTGAAATGTGTTTGTGTTACCAGTTTTCCTTCTTCTTTCGAGATCTCCAAATCTAGAAAGTTGATTTTTTCATCGCTTATCTCCCATGTTAATTTAATGTTTTTATTATTCGTGTTCAGATCAAAGCCAACGTCTATAAGGCTTTCTCTATCTCCTGCCCAAATCACTATAATATCTTCAATGAATTGTTTAAATAGGAGGAGTTGCTGTGGTTTCTTATTGTATAAGGCATCCTCCTCCCATTCAGCCATATACAATTTGGCCACATTTGGCGTGTATTTGGTGCCCATTGCTATACCACAGATCTGTCTATTGCATATTTTTTCATACCAAAAATAATTGTGATCTAGGCTATATTCAAGACAATTGATGAGAAATTTCCTTTGTGAGTGTTTTAATGCGCTCAAGTTTCTTAAGGCCCATGTTGTTGTTTGTATTGCTTCTTTATGATTGATAATTGTATAAAGCAATGCAATGTCCGTTGTAGCGAGATATACAGGTCTATCATCAAATTTTATTAAATAAATATTTGTACAACAGAGTTTTATCAATGAGAAATAAAGAAATTATGAATGGTGTGCCATTGGTTATGGACTACAATGTCCAGCACAAGCAGATTGAGATTTTTTTTTTAAATATTGGAATATTATAAAAGTAGACAGACACTTGGGAATTGTGCTACCAGAAAAGCCCAAATTCACATATCGGAGGGCCCCAACCCTCCAATATCTCATTGCCAAAAATGTGCTAGATCCTCCAACACAAAGGATTTTTACATTGTTTGACAGGAAGGGCTATTACCCCTGCAAGACCTGCTACACTTGTAGACACTTGAAAGAGAGTAAAAAGAAAAAAGAAAGTTTTAAATCAGCGGTCACCTGGAGAGAATATCAGATCAAAGACTCATCTCATGTAAAACAGAAGGGGTTGTTTACCTCCTAGAGTGCCCCTGTCAGATTCAATACGTTGGTAGAACAAAAAGGGAGCTATGAAAAAGACTTAGAGAACACACACAAAATATAAAAAATGGGTTCCAAAGCACAGTCTTTCCAGACATTTCGATCAATACCATAATTGGGATCCCTCCTCTTTATTAGTATGGGGGATTGAGAAGTACAAACCCCATTGGAGGTGGAGACAATAAAATTATAAAACAAAGCCAGGCAAAATCCCGCTGGATACATGAGCTTCTTACATTAACACCATTAGGACACAATGTGGAGTTTGATCTTAATTGTTTTATCTCTAATTATTGATTTTATCCACTACAGTTGAACCTCGGATTACGAGCATAATTTGTTCCAGGAGAATGCTCGTAATCCAAAGAACTTGCATATCAAAGCGAGTTTCTCTATTGAAGTCAATGGAAACGAAAATAATTGTTTCCACATTCAATTTAATGGGATGGAATACCTCATTCGGCCAGAGGTGGGGGGCGCCGGAGAGCCTCGGAAATGGCCAGAAAGGACCGAGGATATGTCGGCTGACCTTGGCAGTTGTCAGAAAGGCTTGGAAATGGAATATTTCCATGTCTTTCCGAGCATTGCCGAACGGCGCCGATTGGTTGCGATCGCTGCTGTTCGGCTCTGCTCGGCTCCGGCGCCCCTGCACCTCAGGCCAAATGCGGTACTGCAGGCCCTATTAGGTTGACTTCCACTCGTCTTACGAGACAACACTCACAAACCGAGTCAGAAATAAAAAAAAGAATTGCTCACAAATCAAACCGCTCGTTAACCGCGTTACTCTTAAACCAAGGTTCCACTGCATATTTATTCCTTTTTTATCTTATTATTGGGTGAGGCCCTGTCTTTATCTCTAGTTATAAACATTGGAAGCATACTTACCGGAGGTCCGTGTTGACCATTAATGAACATACACCTGTGAGCACCTTATATTAATTATCTTGGAACTTCACATCCCGACAGATGGTGTTAGTCATCTACCAGATGCCTTTGCTCCTTAAGAGTGTCATTAGTACCCACGTGAGTTAATGGTAATCATTTTTTTTATTATTTATTTATGTTTTATTTGTCGTTATTATGCTTCTCAATATAGTTATCCATTACATTCATTTGATGTCCCCTTCACTGTGTCAACCGGCTTATGCTCAGAGGCCGTGTTTTTTTTATTATTGATCCTGGACCTACAATTATATATTCTCCAGAAGCCATTATCTCTCGTCTTATTATGCAGCTATTTCTATTTAATGTTTTTGTCTTTATGTCATTCTTTGGGAGTGTTATCTAACATCTATATTAGTTTATGTGAAAGACAATTCTTAAAATATCCAATTTATGTCGCTATTATATATACAATGTAAATATGGATTACTTTCACGAGATGCTCTGTCCATTATGCCTTACTTTTAACATTATTATGAATTTGCTCAAAATTTGTACTTTTAATTAATAATTTTTAAGTTGGATACCTGCTTTTAAAATGTTTTTAGGGAGTCATTATGATCAATGTCTAGGTTTTAATAGGAATATGAATGTCAATTAAGCTTGTTGTCATCGCGGTACTGGTTACCATGACAGCGATCTGCCTTATAAGTCACCTTCGCACACCGTGGCTCTACCCCCATTGAAAAAGTCACATGGACAGTGACGCAACGCGTCAGAGAACAGAGCCGTGGTGACATCACTTCAACTTGCGACCGAGATCGGAAGTTTTACTGTTTACCTGCTGTTGTTTTACCGTCTAACTGTAAGTGCACTGATTTATCTTAAATAATAAATTGTTTTAAACGTACTACACCATGGATCCCCCTTCTTCCTTTTTGTATTAATGAGAGCGATTACTTCGGGGAATTTGTCTGCATTCTGAAACGAGCTGGCAATTGCTGTCACCAGGGACTGCTCGGCCAGTGTGGATTACAGAGGCTTATTTTTTGAGCCAGCTGAGTGTGTGAACACTACTTTTGTTGTGGCAGCTGCTTTTATGAGTGTTTAATTTACTTACACCCTTGTGGCTTACGCATTAGTAACCCCCCATTACCATTACATTCACATATTATTACTCAATATACTGTATACTGTACATATACCATTCAACTATTGGTATAAAATATACTAGAATAAACATAAATTACTATCACAGATTATACCATAGGTTTTCAGGTGGTTAGTGGTTGCAGTTTCTCCTTGATTGTAATAAATATAACATATTGACACCTCATAAATCACCCATTTGGTAAATATGCATAATGCCTTATTGAATATAGATCTGCATTAATTTGTGTCTATTATATCTGCCTGCAGTTCAGTTTTAACTGTATATTCTGCAATTTAGGAAGTGTATAGAATTATTCTTATCTGACCTTTCCCTAACAGAGCTAGGTTGAGTTTACATTCTAAAACAAAGTTAAAAGGAAAAGACAGTCTGTCAGAATTTAGACTTTAACCACTTAAGCCCCGGACTATTTGGCTGGCCAAAGACCAGGCCACTTTTTGCAATTTGGCGCTGCTTCGCTTTAACTGACAATTGCGCGGTCGTGCGACGTGGCTTCCAAACAAAATTTACGTTCTTTTTTTACCCATAAATAGATCTTTTTTTTATGGTATTTGATCACCTCTGTGGCTTTTATTTTTTGCACTATAAACATAAATAAAGCGACAATTTTGAACAAAATTCAATATATTTTACTATAATAAATATCCCCCAAAAATATTAAAAAAAAACAATTTTTTTCCTCAGTTTAGGTCGATACATTTTCTTCTACATATTTTTGGTAAAAAAAAAATTGCAATAAGCATTAGTTGATTGGTTTACGCAAAAAAGTTATGGTGTAGGGCAGGGATATGCAATTAGCGGACCTCCAGCTGTTGCAGAACTACAAGTCCCATGAGGCATAGCAAGACTCCGAAAGCCACAAGCATGACACCCAAAGGCAGAGGCATGATGGGAATTGTAGTTTTGCAACATCTGGAGGTCCGCTAATTGCATATGCCTGGTGTAGGGCATGGGTCTTCAAACTACGGCCCTCCAGCTGTTGCAGAACTACACCTCCCAGGCATTGTGAGACTTTGACATTCACAGACATGACTAGGCATGATGGGAATTGTAGTTCCTGAACATCTGAAGGGCCATAGTTTGAGGACCCCTGGTGTAGGGGATAGATTTATGGCATTTTTATAAAAAAATATGTTTTACTAGTAATGGCGGCGATCAGCGATTTTTATCGTGACTGCAACATTATGTAGGACACATCGGACACTTTTGAGACCATTTTGGGACCATTGTCATTTTTACAGTGATCAGTGCTATAAAAATGCACTGATTTCTGTAAAAATTACACTGGCAGTGAAGGGGTTAACCTGTAGGGGGCATTGAAGGGGTTAAGTGTGTCCTAGGGAGTGATTCTAACTGTTAGGGGGCGTGGCTACAAGTGATACATCACTGATCGCTGTTCTCGATGACAGGGAACAGATGATCAGTGACATGTCACTAGGAAGAACAGGGAGATGTTGTGTTTACACTGACATCTCCCCGTTCTTCAGCTCCATGACCCAAACACAGGACACCGGCGGACATTGAGTCCGGTGGTCCCGCGGCACGGTCACGGAGCTTGCCACAGGGTCGTGAGAATGCCGCCATGGGTGTACAGGGGACGTGCCTGTACACCCATTTGCCCAGCCGTGCCATTCTGTCGATGTAAAAAAGGCGTGCGGCGGTCCTCAACTGGTTAACAGGAAACCTACCCAAACAGAAAGAAAATGTTAACCACTTAGCGCCGACCGTATGCAAATTTGCATTGTGGCTTGAAGGGGTTAAACCAGAATAATGCCTGTATTCAGAATCGCTGTTTTTTTGGCAATCTGAATACTTTTAAAGTGCAAAGAAGAGATTTAGGGTCTTTTAGACCCCCGATCCCTCTATAAAAAGCACCTGTCACCACCTATTACTGTGACAAGGGATGTTTACATTCCTTGTCACAGCAATAAAAGGGATCAGAATGTATTTATTTTTTTAAAGGGACAATGTAATTTTTTTAAGAAATACGATTTTTTTTAAAGCGTCCTTGCCCCCGCGTGCTCGTGCAACAGAGAAAACGCATATTTAAGTCGTGCCCACATATGTAAACAGTGTTCAAATCCCACATATGAGGTATTGTCGCAATCGTCAGAGTGAGAGCAATAATTCTAGCAAAAGACTTCCTTTATAACTTTAACCTGATAAATGTTAAAAAAAATGAAACCGTCGCCTATGGAGATTTTTAGGTACTATAGTTTGTCGCCATTCCACGAGTGTGCGCAATTTCAAAGCATAACATGTTTGGTATCTATTTACTTGGCGTAATATCCTTTTTCTCATCAGGCCTCATACACACAAACGTTTTCCTCGACAAAATCTATCAAGAAAAATGCTGGTGCGTATGTTTTTCGTCGAGAAAACTGTTGTGGATCTCGACGAGAAAAAAAGAGAACATGTTCTATTTTTTCTCATCGGGAGTCTTAATTTCCTCGTCGTGTTTCTCGTTGGGCTGGTTTATGACAAGAAACACGTTCGCGTGTATGCTTAGAAACGCACGCATGCTCAGAATAAAGTTTGAGACGGGAGCGCACCTTCGGTAAAAGTAGCGTTCGTAATGGAGATAGCACATTCATTCATGCAATCATGAATAAAAAATGATTGCATCGTTTAAATGCTGCGCATTTAAATCATCTTTAGAATGGTACAAAAATGAACAATAATGAACTTCTTTTGCTGCTGATATTCAAACAGAGTTCTGAATAACTTTTTGTAACATTTTTCATGCTGATCTCATGAATATTTTTGAATAATTTATATAGCAAGATATTTTTTTTTGTTTTTTTAAATACAGATCTGCATTTTTAATTATTATTAAATTTCTAGTCATCTCTGTGATTTATTTTTTAATTTTATTGTGTCAAGTTACCAAAATGTTAACATTATTGTTTTTTTTTTTTTTAAAACATTTTTATTGAGGATTCAGCAAGATATACAACTATTGCTCTTACTGGATGCAACCAGTAGTCCAGCACGTGAGGTACAGGAAAAGGTACAGATAAGTAAGGTCAGACTGTGTCAATCATGAATACATACAATGAACAAAAGAACAGTATGGAAACGATACCATAATATCCTGAAAACAAGCGGGCCCCCGAAGCAGGACACCAGTAGTGAGTGATTTGGGCAGGGGGTAAGGGGAGCGGGGGGGGGGGAACGAGATAGGGGAGGAGAGGAAGAAGAAAAAAAAAAAAAAAAAAGGGGGAAGAAAGGAGAGGTAGTGGCCGGAACCTCAAGCCGGGAGACAGGAGACCATCTAGCTGTGGGACAGAGATTTCACTGTCCCAAAGGCGGATTCGTGGATGCGTCTGCAGGGGATGGTGGGTCCACCAAGGTACCGGATTCCCTATAGTGCGTCCAACATGCCCATGTTTCTCGGTATTTGTCATGTGTGTCCTTGGCACGATGGATGAGTTGTTCCATGTCGTCTATTTTCTGCACCCGAAGGTGCCAGTCCTGAAGGGTGGGGGCAGATGTGGATTTCCATCTCAAGGGGACACACTGTGTGGCTGCATTGACCAGGTGTAGTGTTAGGGACTTACGGTAGTGCTTCCGAGGTATGACTGTGTGGTGCAATAGGTATTGTGCTGGTGCAAACTCTAAATAGTATGTAGTGATCTGTATGATACTCTCGTGGACCGCCTTCCAAAACGGCACTATCACCGGGCAATCCCACCATATGTGGAGGAGCGAGCCCGTGTCTTTACCACACCGCCAGCACGCTGCGGGAACTGCAGGGAAAATTTTATGTAATTTTTCCGGGGTGCGGTACCAGCGTGTGCATAGTTTGTATCTATTCTCCTGGGCCGACACATTGACTGATCCCTTGTGGGTATGTTCCCAAATGCGGTCCCAGTCTTCGTCTGACAGGTCAAGGGATAGGTCTGAGTTCCATGAGGATTGGAATTGGTCAGTGGGAGGCACCTTAGACAGTAGTAGAGAGTATAGCGTGGAGATTAAATGGCGTTGTGGCCGGTTTGTGGCACATATCTGTTCTATCGGGGCTAAGTCCCGGGACCATGTCATGGGCGTCCGTGCACCTCCCAGGAAATGTCTTATTTGGAGAAATTTAAAGAATGGTATAGTCAACTGTGGGAGCGCGGCGGTCATTTCGGTCTGGGAGAGTAGGGTTCCATTTCGAAAGAAGTGACTGGCGCGCGCCTGAGTGGGGTCGGGGGTTGCCGTGGGGTCGCTGGCTGCAATGCTGGGAGGGAAGTCTGGGTTAAGAATCAGGGGAGTCATCGGCCCGGGTGCCGGTGACAGACCAGATTTACGGCATACCGTTCTAAAATTCCTGAGCGTGGGTCCTATTAGGGGGTGTTCCATGCATGGTTTAGGGACTGAGTGTGCCTCAATCCATGGGAGATGGGCGATGGGAAATGATAAAAGTTCATTCTCCACTGCCACCCAGTCCTTGCTACCGGCATGGAGGTGCCAGTCCACCACCCTCGCCAACTGGCACGCCCTGTGGTAAAGGGTAATGTCAGGTAGTCCCAGCCCTCCTTTTAGTTTTGGCACTATCAGTTTATCCCAGCTTAAACGAGGGGGGCGGCCGGCCCAGAGGAAAACCCTGCAGCACTGTTTGACAGCAGTAAGGAACGACTGTGGTAGAGCAATTGGTATGGCCTGCAGCAGGTACAGGATTCTAGGCAGGACATTCATTTTAAGCACCGCCGCTCTCCCAAACCAAGAGATATGCCCCTTGGTCCAACACTGCAAGTCCTCCTTGATAGCCTGTAGAGCAGGAAGAAAGTTAAGGGCAAAAAGGTCCTTTAAGTCGGGAGGTATTTTGATACCCAGGTAGGTAATACTACGTGTCTCCCATCTAAATGGGAAGGATCGCTTGCAGTGTGAGACCAAGGAATCTGGGAGGGACACATTTAGAGCCAAAGACTTGTCGAAATTTATTTGGAGGTTGGAGAGGAGTTTGAATTTCTGGAAGTCGAGTAACAGATTGGGGATGGTCGTGATAGGGTCGGACAGGAATAAGAGCACATCATCTGCGTACGCCGCTACTTTTCAACATTTACCGCCAACCTCAATGCCCCTAATCGTTGGGTTATCCCGCAGTCTACGCAGCAGTGGTTCCATTGTGAGTACAAAAATTATTGGGGATAAGGGGCATCCCTGTCGCGTGCCATTTGTGAGGGAGAAGGCGTCTGACAGCCGGCCATTCACTCTGACACAGGCCGTCGGTGCAGAGTACAGTGCCATAATCATCTGGATAAGGCGGGGCGGGAGACCCAGTCTTCTAAGCACCGCCTCCATGTAGTCCCTGGCCACTCTGTCAAACGCCTTCTCCGCGTCCAATGAGAGGAGGAATCCCCTCCCCCTGGAGGACTTCAACCAGTGATGTATATTAAGCGCCTTTATGGTGTTGTCCCTGGCTTCCCTTCCAGGGACAAAACCTACCTGGTCTAGAGAGATGATGGTAGGGAGGAGTGGGAGCAGGCGGTTCGCTAGGATTTTGGCGTAAAGTTTCACGTCGACATTGAGCAGCGAGATTGGCCGGTAGCTCGATACTATGGAGGCATCTTTGCCCGGTTTGGGGATTAGGGAGATGTGTGCATTAAGTAGGTCTTTTGCGTGCTGAGTGGAGGTCGGGAGGTCGTTAAATACAGTCAGAAAGTGTGGGAGAAGTACGTCGGCAAAAGTCTTGTAGTAACAAACCGGTAGGCCGTCTGGGCCTGGGCTTTTCCCAGCTTTCATTTGTTTTAGGGCGCTCTGGGCTTCCTCCATCGTAATGGGGGCGTCCAGTTGTGACTGGTCGTCCAGTGGGTCAATGACGGGTCCGTACTCCGTTAGGAATTGGTCAATAAGCGTACGACGGGTAGCTGCAAGGGTAGGGGTCGGTTGTGCGGGCAGGTTGTAGAGTTTAGAAAAGTATTGCATGAATTGGGCCGCGATGTCGTCCGAGTTCGTGACCGTGGTCCCTGACGCGGATGATATAGAGTGTATTCTATGGGCTGCTCTTTTTTTCTGGAGGGCCGACGCTAAGAGCTTCCCTGCCTTGTTCCCGAACTGGTAGAAGAGTTTATTAGTCAGGGCGTATCTACGTTTCAGAGACTTCTGGATTTCCTCCAGGAGTTCTTCCCTGGCCGCTAGCAGTTCAGTGTGCGTGTTTGTCGCCAACGTGCGTTTGTGGGCGCTTTCAAGTCGCGCAATTCGGTCAGTTAGTGCAAGTATGTGTGTTTTCCGTAACTTATTGCGTTTGGCGAGCAGCGCGATAAAAACCCCTCGGATTACGCACTTGTGTGCCGCCCAGATCGTGGTTTGTGATGTTTCCCCCGCCCCATTTTCCCTGAAGTAATGTGCTAGGGTTTCAGAGGCCTGTCTGGAGTTGTCCGGGTCGAGCAACAGGGAGTCATCCAGTCTCCATATCCTTGATCTAGTGCGGTAGGAAGGGATCGTCAGAGTTACTGAGATCGGGTGATGATCAGACAGCAGCATGGGCCCAATAGTAGTGGACGCTAGGGAGGTGAGATCGTTCTGTGAGATAAAGAAGTAGTCCAAACGCGAGTACTTATTATGCAAGGAGGAAAAGTATGTGAAATCCTTGACATTCGGATGGAGTGTGCGCCAGGCGTCATGCAATGTGAGCGTCGCCAGTTGTGTTTTTATTGCTCGCAACGCCCTGTATGACAGGCAGGAGGAGCCGTTAGATGTGTCAAGCGCGGGTGTCAGAGGTACATTAAAGTCGCCCCCAACGACTAGCGTGCCAGATTGGAAGGCAGTCAATTGATACAGAACCGAGCGGAAGAAGGAGACCTGTTGTGAGTTAGGAGCATAAATATTTGCGATTGTGTATGGTAAGTCGTGTATGGTACCCTTAATGAAAAGAAATCTACCCAGTGGGTCCCGCTGAACTTCTGTAACTTGTAAGGGGCATTGTCTGGATAGTAGAATGGAGACCCCTTTTGACTTTGCAACGTCGTTTGAGGCGTGGTAAGCTGTTGGGTAGTTGCGGTCCTGTAATTTAGGGATGCTGTCGGACCTGAAATGGGTCTCTTGTATTAAAGCGATCTGCGGTCTCTCTTTTCTAAGCAGATCTAGAATTCGGGAGCGCTTTTCGGGGGTGTTGAGTCCGCGAGCGTTAAGTGAGTACAGTTTAAGGTGTTCCAGGGGCTTCCTTTATAACTTTAACCTGATAAATGTTAAAAAAAATGAAACCGTCGCCTATGGAGATTTTTAGGTACTATAGTTTGTCGCCATTCCACGAGTGTGCGCAATTTCAAAGCATAACATGTTTGGTATCTATTTACTTGGCGTAATATCCTTTTTCTCATCAGGCCTCATACACACAAACGTTTTCCTCGACAAAATCTATCAAGAAAAATGCTGGTGCGTATGTTTTTCGTCGAGAAAACTGTTGTGGATCTCGACGAGAAAAAAAGAGAACATGTTCTATTTTTTCTCATCGGGAGTCTTAATTTCCTCGTCGTGTTTCTCGTTGGGCTGGTTTATGACAAGAAACACGTTCGCGTGTATGCTTAGAAACGCACGCATGCTCAGAATAAAGTTTGAGACGGGAGCGCACCTTCGGTAAAAGTAGCGTTCGTAATGGAGATAGCACATTCATTCATGCAATCATGAATAAAAAATGATTGCATCGTTTAAATGCTGCGCATTTAAATCATCTTTAGAATGGTACAAAAATGAACAATAATGAACTTCTTTTGCTGCTGATATTCAAACAGAGTTCTGAATAACTTTTTGTAACATTTTTCATGCTGATCTCATGAATATTTTTGAATAATTTATATAGCAAGATATTTTTTTTTGTTTTTTTAAATACAGATCTGCATTTTTAATTATTATTAAATTTCTAGTCATCTCTGTGATTTATTTTTTAATTTTGTTGTGTCAAGTTACCAAAATGTTAACATTATTGTTTTTTTTTTTTTTAAAACATTTTTATTGAGGATTCAGCAAGATATACAACTATTGCTCTTACTGGATGCAACCAGTAGTCCAGCACGTGAGGTACAGGAAAAGGTACAGATAAGTAAGGTCAGACTGTGTCAATCATGAATACATACAATGAACAAAAGAACAGTATGGAAACGATACCATAATATCCTGAAAACAAGCGGGCCCCCGAAGCAGGACACCAGTAGTGAGTGATTTGGGCAGGGGGTAAGGGGAGCGGGGGGGGGGGGAACGAGATAGGGGAGGAGAGGAAAAAAAAAAAAAAAAAAAAAAAAGGGGGAAGAAAGGAGAGGTAGTGGCCGGAACCTCAAGCCGGGAGACAGGAGACCATCTAGCTGTGGGACAGAGATTTCACTGTCCCAAAGGCGGATTCGTGGATGCGTCTGCAGGGGATGGTGGGTCCACCAAGGTACCGGATTCCCTATAGTGCGTCCAACATGCCCATGTTTCTCGGTATTTGTCATGTGTGTCCTTGGCACGATGGATGAGTTGTTCCATGTCGTCTATTTTCTGCACCCGAAGGTGCCAGTCCTGAAGGGTGGGGGCAGATGTGGATTTCCATCTCAAGGGGACACACTGTGTGGCTGCATTGACCAGGTGTAGTGTTAGGGACTTACGGTAGTGCTTCCGAGGTATGACTGTGTGGTGCAATAGGTATTGTGCTGGTGCAAACTCTAAATAGTATGTAGTGATCTGTATGATACTCTCGTGGACCGCCTTCCAAAACGGCACTATCACCGGGCAATCCCACCATATGTGGAGGAGCGAGCCCGTGTCTTTACCACACCGCCAGCACGCTGCGGGAACTGCAGGGAAAATTTTATGTAATTTTTCCGGGGTGCGGTACCAGCGTGTGCATAGTTTGTATCTATTCTCCTGGGCCGACACATTGACTGATCCCTTGTGGGTATGTTCCCAAATGCGGTCCCAGTCTTCGTCTGACAGGTCAAGGGATAGGTCTGAGTTCCATGAGGATTGGAATTGGTCAGTGGGAGGCACCTTAGACAGTAGTAGAGAGTATAGCGTGGAGATTAAATGGCGTTGTGGCCGGTTTGTGGCACATATCTGTTCTATCGGGGCTAAGTCCCGGGACCATGTCATGGGCGTCCGTGCACCTCCCAGGAAATGTCTTATTTGGAGAAATTTAAAGAATGGTATAGTCAACTGTGGGAGCGCGGCGGTCATTTCGGTCTGGGAGAGTAGGGTTCCATTTCGAAAGAAGTGACTGGCGCGCGCCTGAGTGGGGTCGGGGGTTGCCGTGGGGTCGCTGGCTGCAATGCTGGGAGGGAAGTCTGGGTTAAGAATCAGGGGAGTCATCGGCCCGGGGTGCCGGTGACAGACCAGATTTACGGCATACCGTTCTAAAATTCCTGAGCGTGGGTCCTATTAGGGGGTGTTCCATGCATGGTTTAGGGACTGAGTGTGCCTCAATCCATGGGAGATGGGCGATGGGAAATGATAAAAGTTCATTCTCCACTGCCACCCAGTCCTTGCTACCGGCATGGAGGTGCCAGTCCACCACCCTCGCCAACTGGCACGCCCTGTGGTAAAGGGTAATGTCAGGTAGTCCCAGCCCTCCTTTTAGTTTTGGCACTATCAGTTTATCCCAGCTTAAACGAGGGGGGCGGCCGGCCCAGAGGAAAACCCTGCAGCACTGTTTGACAGCAGTAAGGAACGACTGTGGTAGAGCAATTGGTATGGCCTGCAGCAGGTACAGGATTCTAGGCAGGACATTCATTTTAAGCACCGCCGCTCTCCCAAACCAAGAGATATGCCCCTTGGTCCAACACTGCAAGTCCTCCTTGATAGCCTGTAGAGCAGGAAGAAAGTTAAGGGCAAAAAGGTCCTTTAAGTCGGGAGGTATTTTGATACCCAGGTAGGTAATACTACGTGTCTCCCATCTAAATGGGAAGGATCGCTTGCAGTGTGAGACCAAGGAATCTGGGAGGGACACATTTAGAGCCAAAGACTTGTCGAAATTTATTTGGAGGTTGGAGAGGAGTTTGAATTTCTGGAAGTCGAGTAACAGATTGGGGATGGTCGTGATAGGGTCGGACAGGAATAAGAGCACATCATCTGCGTACGCCGCTACTTTTCAACATTTACCGCCAACCTCAATGCCCCTAATCGTTGGGTTATCCCGCAGTCTACGCAGCAGTGGTTCCATTGTGAGTACAAAAATTATTGGGGATAAGGGGCATCCCTGTCGCGTGCCATTTGTGAGGGAGAAGGCGTCTGACAGCCGGCCATTCACTCTGACACAGGCCGTCGGTGCAGAGTACAGTGCCATAATCATCTGGATAAGGCGGGGCGGGAGACCCAGTCTTCTAAGCACCGCCTCCATGTAGTCCCTGGCCACTCTGTCAAACGCCTTCTCCGCGTCCAATGAGAGGAGGAATCCCCTCCCCCTGGAGGACTTCAACCAGTGATGTATATTAAGCGCCTTTATGGTGTTGTCCCTGGCTTCCCTTCCAGGGACAAAACCTACCTGGTCTAGAGAGATGATGGTAGGGAGGAGTGGGAGCAGGCGGTTCGCTAGGATTTTGGCGTAAAGTTTCACGTCGACATTGAGCAGCGAGATTGGCCGGTAGCTCGATACTATGGAGGCATCTTTGCCCGGTTTGGGGATTAGGGAGATGTGTGCATTAAGTAGGTCTTTTGCGTGCTGAGTGGAGGTCGGGAGGTCGTTAAATACAGTCAGAAAGTGTGGGAGAAGTACGTCGGCAAAAGTCTTGTAGTAACAAACCGGTAGGCCGTCTGGGCCTGGGCTTTTCCCAGCTTTCATTTGTTTTAGGGCGCTCTGGGCTTCCTCCATCGTAATGGGGGCGTCCAGTTGTGACTGGTCGTCCAGTGGGTCAATGACGGGTCCGTACTCCGTTAGGAATTGGTCAATAAGCGTACGACGGGTAGCTGCAAGGGTAGGGGTCGGTTGTGCGGGCAGGTTGTAGAGTTTAGAAAAGTATTGCATGAATTGGGCCGCGATGTCGTCCGAGTTCGTGACCGTGGTCCCTGACGCGGATGATATAGAGTGTATTCTATGGGCTGCTCTTTTTTTCTGGAGGGCCGACGCTAAGAGCTTCCCTGCCTTGTTCCCGAACTGGTAGAAGAGTTTATTAGTCAGGGCGTATCTACGTTTCAGAGACTTCTGGATTTCCTCCAGGAGTTCTTCCCTGGCCGCTAGCAGTTCAGTGTGCGTGTTTGTCGCCAACGTGCGTTTGTGGGCGCTTTCAAGTCGCGCAATTCGGTCAGTTAGTGCAAGTATGTGTGTTTTCCGTAACTTATTGCGTTTGGCGAGCAGCGCGATAAAAACCCCTCGGATTACGCACTTGTGTGCCGCCCAGATCGTGGTTTGTGATGTTTCCCCCGCCCCATTTTCCCTGAAGTAATGTGCTAGGGTTTCAGAGGCCTGTCTGGAGTTGTCCGGGTCGAGCAACAGGGAGTCATCCAGTCTCCATATCCTTGATCTAGTGCGGTAGGAAGGGATCGTCAGAGTTACTGAGATCGGGTGATGATCAGACAGCAGCATGGGCCCAATAGTAGTGGACGCTAGGGAGGTGAGATCGTTCTGTGAGATAAAGAAGTAGTCCAAACGCGAGTACTTATTATGCAAGGAGGAAAAGTATGTGAAATCCTTGACATTCGGATGGAGTGTGCGCCAGGCGTCATTTAATGTGAGCGTCGCCAGTTGTGTTTTTATTGCTCGCAACGCCCTGTATGACAGGCAGGAGGAGCCGTTAGATGTGTCAAGCGCGGGTGTCAGAGGTACATTAAAGTCGCCCCCAACGACTAGCGTGCCAGATTGGAAGGCAGTCAATTGATACAGAACCGAGCGGAAGAAGGAGACCTGTTGTGAGTTAGGAGCATAAATATTTGCGATTGTGTATGGTAAGTCGTGTATGGTACCCTTAATGAAAAGAAATCTACCCAGTGGGTCCCGCTGAACTTCTGTAACTTGTAAGGGGCATTGTCTGGATAGTAGAATGGAGACCCCTTTTGACTTTGCAACGTCGTTTGAGGCGTGGTAAGCTGTTGGGTAGTTGCGGTCCTGTAATTTAGGGATGCTGTCGGACCTGAAATGGGTCTCTTGTATTAAAGCGATCTGCGGTCTCTCTTTTCTAAGCAGATCTAGAATTCGGGAGCGCTTTTCGGGGGTGTTGAGTCCGCGAGCGTTAAGTGAGTACAGTTTAAGGTGTTCCAGGGGCTGTGCCCCACCCTGGCCCGGCCGTAAGTCAGTATGTGTGCCCGGCATTGCTTAGAGCTGTGAAGAGATAAAAAAAAAAAAAAAAAAAAAGGGGGGGGGGGGGGAGGGGTGAGGAATGGGGGGGGGGGAAGAGTTGAGGGGTCTATAGGTGCCTGCGCCCTACAGGCCTAACAGGCAATGTAACCGATTGGGAAAAGGACTACGTCCAGTCACCCACTTTGTACAGAACCAATCGGTGAGGTACAGAGTGTACCGTGCTCCTCCACTCCAGCCGGAGTGTCAGAACACCAGACCACCACTGTGTGGGGGTCGACCCGGCCCTGGGCAATCGGTGGGGTCCGAGCAACTAGTTCGAAGTATATAACAATAGCAACAACTATCTAAAGTAAGCGGGAGTAACTGTATGCCACCCCAGAGCAGGTGTGTTAACCATTCGGTCTGTTCTATGGGGTGTGCTAACCATCCCAAAAGGTATGTCGAGGACGCGCGGGAGCAAAGCCCCGTCCGTCTATGGGGTCACGCCCTACGCCTTTTTTTTTTTTTGACAGGAGGTGGTTTAATCCCTATGTCGTAATTGGCCAGTAGCCCCCACTCGTGCTATGCCCACCCTCCCGGGCCCTTCACACCTATCGGGGGCTGCCCTTTGGGCCATATCTAGAGCTCGCCCCTCAGCCCCAGGGGCTCGAGCGACCAAAAGCAGGGCCGACAGTCCGCTTACTGGCGAGAGACTGCAGACCGTAACGAGGAACGCGTACGCCTATATTGTAGAGTCATCCCTCCCCTCAGTAACACCATCAAGTATAAACAAACAACTGTGTAGAATCCCTAGACACAATAAACACATTATGGAATTAAAGAATGTCCTGTGTGGTGTGGACCACCCCTAGTCGGGCCATATGAGGAGGCCATTGAACAATAGTAATCATCTTACTTTCCCCCCCCCCCCCCGTTTCAGAGTGTAGAAGTGTATGCCTGGATACTCAGAGTCCCCAGCGTATACTACCTATTGCGATGAGTCCATTAGAAGTGCGGGGGTACTATCGCTGCGCTCAGTGCTTCAGGATGGCAGCCTGGTGAGCGAGAAGATGCAGCTGATGACCCGCTGAGCCCGACAGAGCGACGCCCTGTTGTAACCGGGAGCTGGAGGGCAAGGTAACACGGGTCTCTGCACTTTACTGTACTGCACTCCAGAGTCAGCTGGTGTGGAACGAGTTCCCAAAAAAGGAAAGACCCCTCTGAGGGGTATATAGGTAGGGGGGGACCGTGGTGGGGGGAGGCGAGTCCCTGTGTTAAGCATCGGCAGTTCCGGGCTGGTGAGCGGGGAGGGGAGGAACGCCCGCCCGGTTCGGGGGCAGAAGCGGCAGTGATGACATGCGGTTGTGCCAGGAGGTGTAGTCTCGGGAGTCCCGGTGTCTCGGGGATGTAGCGGCCGCTCCGGCGACTGCTCGGTGGACCTCCGGGCGGAGCAGGAAGTGCGGCAAGACTGGGGAATACCTGGGCGTGTCTGGAGCGCACTCGTGACGGGATCCCGCTTGGCATCTTGGGCATTGTAGTATGCGACGGCGGTCGCGTGACTCCGTGACGCTGAACACGTCGGTCTCTACGTCGTCATGCTGGCGAAAAGGCGGGAGGAGTACAAGGCTGTCGCCGCTCCACTATACTGTGAAACCACCCTTTGCTGCTGGGCTTCTGAGGGGGTACATCCACTGGACAGTCCCGAAATAAAGCTTGACAAAACCATTGTAAAAAAAACAGGAACTTAGACCGTCCGGTCATAAAACAGTAAAATAGTGATAGTTAACCAGACACAGTCTCCAACATTGTACCTGCTTGCGTGGCGTTAATAGTCCCTTCTTGCTCGCCGGGCACCCGGGGCTGATGGGGAGCCACGGGATTCTCTGGGATCATAAGAGCCGGGAGGGTGCCTCTGGTCTGACTGAGACCTGCGCCTGCGGTATCGGGTGGCTTGGGTGTCCATCGGGACCTCCGTTGGTTTGCTCCATCTGCCCACTGACCTGCGATATGGGGCGTACCAGTCCGGCACTGAAATCAAGGGCAGGCCCATAGCCTCACAAAAATGAGGGAGATCCTCTGGGACTTTCAATAGGGCCGTTTTGCCGCGATGCGTAGCCGACAGGCAGAAGGGATACTTCCACTTGTAGCGGATGTCTTGAGCTCTGAGGGCATCCAGCAGTGGACGCAGATCCCGGCGGTGTTGGAGAGTGATCCCCGACAGGTCCTGGTATAGCTGGATCGGGGTCCCCTCATGTACGAGCCGTTGGCTTCTGGCTCTCTGCAAAATGTCCTCCTTAAGCCTGAAGTCCACCAGGCAGCACACCACGTCCCTGGGTGGGTCCGTGTCTTTGCCCTTAGGGCGCAGGGCACGATGAATCCTTTCCATGGGTATAGGGGTTTGCGGAGGCCTGCCCAGGATGCCGTTGAAGATGTCGGTCACTTCGCGTTGAACCTGGTCTCCTTCCACCGCCTCAGGCAAGCCGCGTATTCTCAGGTTCCGGCGGCGTCCACGATTGTCCAGGTCCTCCAAGTGCCTGTTGACATCTCGAAGCTGGAGGGTGTGATCATCAACTTTGGTGGTGGTTCTGGTAAGCACTTGGTCGTGAGCCTCCAGCGATTTCTCAGTCACCGCCACCCTGTCCGTGAGGGAGCGAATATCAATTCGCAAGTCTGCGATGGCCGCCGAGAGAGTGTCCTTGATGTCCGTTGCTATGGCTCGGAGGTCCAGGATGTTCAATTGAGGCAGCGGGACATCAGTGTTAGATCGTAGGCTGTCTGCCGGTGATGGGAAAGCGGTGACTGAAGGCGCCGTAAGTATGATCTCTGATGCGGCATTGTGAGAGGTAAGCGCCGTGTTCTGGGCCGTGTTGAGGCGGGAAGACGCCATGTTCCCCCTTGATGACCGGAACATGTCCGGTATATTTTGTCCCTGAGAGTCTGCCGGCGCCCTCGGGGAGCGGGAGCGAGAGGTTGAGGTGTGCCTCGATGAAGTTCCCATCACGGCAATAACCGGTGGGGTGTCAGAATACTGCTAATGGAGGCTAGTTGCTCTGAGGTGGCAGGAGCTCAGCACTCAAGCGTCCATCTTCTTGCCCAGTCCGGCCACGCCCCCCCGTTAACATTATTGTTTGGTGTTATCTGAAAATGTCCCTTTATAATTAGACCACATTGGTAGTTTTTTTTAAAGTTAACCTGCCTACTCACAAGCTACATTTTTGGATTGATTAAAAACACATAGGCAAGTAAGAACTGTAAAACAAAGTGACCATTTATTCTGGTAAAGAATAGAAATAAAATAAATAGAAGGCAGCACTGAAGAACCTGCTGCCATTTGTGCAACTCTGTGTAGACACTAAAATTAGGACATTGAGAAGCACATACATACATACATTTTAGTGTCCAGCTGTTCAGTGGTTACATGGGGCATGCGAGTGTGCACAAATGGGAGCAGGCTCTTCAGTGCTGCTGTCCTTAGCTCTTTTTTTCCAGTGGATGGGATCTTTTGTTGCCCAAAGAGCGGGCAGCTCCCTTAACCTATCAATAAATTCCCCAAGGAACTCCCTCTCCTGAAATGGATTCATATTTTCTGCAAGACAAAACAAAAGACAAATATACTCATTTCAATCACAGTCCATAAACTCTAGTAATCTTTATCCCCATATAGCCCTTCAATCTCTTTGCAGTATAGGCCACTGATTTACCAAGTTCAAATCATACCTTCGTTCACACGTTCGTTGCTTTAACGACTTTCTCCGCACACCGAACGTTGGTACGACACATGTGTGTTAAGCTTTATATACACTATGCATGCGTGACACTCCGCACACGTCACCCGCCCATGACGTTCTTACTCGATGTTTCCCCGCCACCTTCTCTTTCGGCGCGCAAACGACATGGCGGAATCAGATGAGCAGGTGTCTGAAATTAGGCCTAGATCATCCGAAAACGACGACATGGCGGAATCAGATGAGCAGGTATCTCCAATTAGGCCTAGATCATACAGAAACGACGACGAGTCTGATGAGCAGGTGTCTGTAATTATAAATTTGTCGAATGACGACACATATTTGCACTCAAGAGCACTAGTGTGTGCCACCAGAACAACCTTTTTAGGGTGACCTACACAGGTGCTCCTGTGCATTTTTGGGGTGTCTACATGTCTGAAACTTGTCCCAAAAAAGGTAAGAAGTCAAGAATAGTGTTTGCAAAAATCATGTCTTCTGCTTGTAACTGCCCAAACAGACACTTGTACCCCACTTGCAAGCAATGTTTAATATTCCTATTTTTACCCTCAAATATGTGTGTGCTAAGTGTACTTTTTGTTTCATTCACTTAGGGGACATAAGACTGGTAGGACACCACTCCTCCAAGCCCAGAAAACACAAACATCACCAACCACCTCGCCAAGAACCCACACCTCACCGCCCACCTTGCCAGGAACCCACACCTCACCGCCCACCTCGCCAGGAACCCACACCTTACCGACCACCTCGTCAGAAACCCACACCTCACCGACCACCCAGACCTCAGGATGTGGAGGAAGGAGAAGTGGTTGAAATTCCTACAACAGGTCAGTATCTGTCACCACAGCTTCAGGTAATAAGAGATGTAGGCCTGCAGATTTCCTAATACCCTTTTTTTGTTGTTTTTGGTTTAGGGGATGAACATGTGGCTGAAGAAAGGCCTCGATTCTCACATTCCAGGGCCAAAAACATCCTCCTCCAAATCAAGGCATGCAGTAGGGAGATGTACGTCATCAAACAAAAAATGGCCTTTATTGAGAAAACATTTAAGGACATAATTGATAACTTGGGGGGAAACTAAGAAAACTCCATTTTTGTTCCCAGTTTGACCAAAACGTTTTTGCACTTTTTCAAACAAGCAAAAATTTGAAGATGCACACAGTGGGTCAACATGTGCTATCTGCCATCTCGGGATATCTATGTCCGTGTTTTGTGGGTGCAAGTAGGTGAAAGGAAGAAGTGGTTGCACCCACAAAACACGTCCATTGATCACGCATGATGTCAGATAGCACATGTTGACAATAGGAATCAGGAGGGAAATACCAATTTTTTACCCCAAAAAAGACTGTGTGCATCTTCAAATGTTGGCTTGTCCAGGGGTTACAACACCCCATCCTATTATGGGAAGGTAGAGAATTTAATAAAAATTAGAATGTCTGAGTTATTGCCTAGAGGTTTACATTGTTGTATTTTGTGTTTTGTAATTAAAAAAAAAATCCTAAAAAAAAAATGCCAGTTTATGGCAATTAAAATAAATAAATACATTTATACACCTCAAATATTTGAGAAAGACCATGTGTGTAAAAATTTGGTAAAAACAACAAGAAAGTGTGGCTTGTTTTTCTTAAATACTCTAGAACTTTTGATGTGTTTAGTTTTGGTGTTACCTGTGAAATGGTTGTTAGTTCATAAAGAAAATACACTTGACACTACAAGTAGTACACTAGGAAAAACTAGGAGATAGCTAAAATAAACACAAGCAAGACATCAAAAATGTAAATTCAACAGATTTCTTTATGATTTTTCTTCAATTAAAAAAGTTACAGATTTGCTGGCATAGGAATGGCCCCCTACCCATGAAATACTCCACATACATATGCACAGGCACTTTGGGGGGGCAAGCCAGGACGGCCATGTTCTAGGCCCTGCAAAGCGATTACACCTGAGCTAAGTCCGGCCTCAGGCCCAACTGTGGCCATATAAGTAGGAGACTGTCTCCTTAAGAAATTATGTAAAATGCAGCAACAAAAAATAATGTAGTTCCATTTATATTCCGCCATGTGTATAGAGGTTAAAAACAGGCGGAACCGGTTGGCCATTATCCCGAAGGCATTCTTCACAACACTTTGGGCTCTGGCCAGCCGGTAGTTAAACACCCTCCTTTCTGGGGTGAGGGTCCGCTGGGGGAATGGCCTCATTAGATGCGGTCCCAGGCCAAAGGCTTCATCAGACAGAAATACAAAGGGGAGTCCTTCCACATTCTCTGCATCCGGTGGAAATGCAAGATCATCGCTCTGGAGACGAAGCGCAAACTCTGTCTGCCTAAAGGCTCCCCCATCCGACATCTGGCCATTCTTCCCCACATCCCCAAAGAGGAATTCATACTGTGCTGACACCACCGCCATCAGCACAATACTATTAAATCCCTTGTAGTTAAAGTATTGGGAACCCGAACAGGGTGGTGGCACGATGCGGACATGCTTCCCGTCATAGGCTCCACCTCAGTTGGGGAAGTCCCACCGCGTAGCAAACTCTGATGCCACAGTCTGCCATTCCTGTGGCATGGATGGAAGCTGTGGAATCAAACAAGATCAAGATCAGGTTATACAAAAACATTATTGGCCACCATCATTCAAACATTTATTTTAAGGAGCATTGAAATACAAAAATACAATTATCACATTTCTAACCCCCTCAGATAGACCATTGTAAAACATTTAGGGAGGGGGGGCTAGATGAGTTTGGGAACTCAAAAAAAAGTGAAGCTATACTTTAAAACACATTTTAGGGGGAGGCTAGATGAGTTTGGGACCTAAAAAAAGAAAGAAGTGAAGCTATACTTTAAAACACATTTTAGGGGGGGGCTAGATGAGTTTGGGACCTCAAAAAAAAGGTGAAGCTGTGCTTTAAAACACATTTTAGGGGGGGGATAAAGCACTACATTGGATCTTACAAAATACATTGGAAAGTGACTAGGCTAGGTGTGTTTGGGCCCAGGATAGCATGCATGCTGCAGAGGTTAGTGAAGGGAAATATGCATGTAGGCCAAAAAAGGGGCATTAAAAACTTACATCATGCATGGGGGCAAAGGGGACATTCATAGCATATTACAAACATGGTAATTAGGGAAGGAGGAAAAAAATACAATACATTAGCATACATTAAATACATTAAATGTGATATTAAAGGAGAAAACTTACCCTCATATAGTCATCCCGCAGGACTTGGATTATAGCAGAACAGGTATCTGGGATTATGATGCCCAGAGCCTGGGGGAGATGCCCGTCGTGAACTTCAAGTCCTGCAAGCTTCTCCCAGTTGCCAGATAGTGTAACGTGGCAACTAGCCTCTGCTCATTGCTGATGGCTTCCCGCATAACGGTATCTTGCCTGGTGATATAGGGCGACACCAAAGCCAAGAGCTGCTGGAAAACGGGGTCAGACATCCTAAGGAAACTCCTGTAATCATCAAGATTATTCTCCTGGATCTCCTGCAGCAGAGGCATATGAGAGAATTGGTTCCTACGGAGCAACCAATTCTTGGTCCATGAACGCCTCCTCACCCTGTTCATGGCCTCATCTTGGTCTAAAACAATAAGACCAACACACACTGACTGCATAACACGAACTCTACGACGAGCAGGTGCCTGCAACATGGCTAGAAACGAACGACTAATCAGATCGAACAAACTAAACAGAACACACTGAAGAACAGCAAGTCCTATGAAGAACGACCTGAAAAACAGAAACGAGCGCACAGGAACGCACTGTAAAACAAATATGACCTGACCACACGCCCTGAAAGACAAGATACAAACCCACAAGCACAAACTGAACCGCAGAAAACGATCTGAAAGCACGAAGACTGAAAAGCGCGAATCATCTCTCACCAAACTTTTACTAACACGCAGAAACATAAGATTAGCAAAAGCAGCCCAAGGGTGGTGCCAATGGAATGGAACTTCCCCTTTATAGTGCCATCGTACGTGTTGTACGTCACCACGTTTGAGAACGGCAAGATTTTGTCTTGACAGTGTGTATGCAAAGAAAGCTTGACAAGATTCTCGACAAGCCTGACAAGAACCTCGTTGAGGAAAACTTTGTTTTATTTACGATGAGATTTTCGGTCGTGTGTACGAGGCCTTATACAAAAAAATTGGGCTAACTTTACTGTTTTTTTTTATTTATTATTACGAAAGTCTCTTTTTTGCCCAAAACTTGCATATGAAAGACTGCTGCACAAATATCATTTGACATAAAATATTGCAGCAATTATCATTTTATTCTCTAGGGCATGGGTGCTCAACCTGTGGCTCTCCAGCTGTTGCGGAACTACAAGTCCCATCATGCCTCTGCCTTCGAGAGTCATGCTTGTAACTGTCAGCGGCTTCCAATGCCTCATGGGAATTGTAGTTCTGCAACAGCTGGAGAGCCACAGGTTGAGCACCCATGCTCTAAGGGCTCTGCTATATATATATATATATATATATATATATATATATATATATATATATATATATATATATATATATATATATATATATATATATATATATATATATATGTATATATATATATATATATATATATATATATATATATATAATGTTTGGGGGTTCTAAGTAAATTTCTAGCAAAAAATACAGATTTTAACAAATGTCAGAAATAGGCATGAAAGGGATAGCATGCAGATAGTAAGCAATTAACACAAACCAAGAATAGTAACTGTTTAGGAAGTCTAATGCCACGTACACACGATCGGTTCGTCTGATGAAAACGGTCTGATAGACCGTTTTCATCAGACAAACCGATCGTGTGTGGGCCCCATCAGTTTTTTTCCCATCGGGGAAAAAACTTAGAACCTGTTTTAAAATTATCTGATGGTTAAAAAACGATAGAAAAAAATTATCGTCTGTGGGGAAATCCATTGTTTAAAAATCAACGCATGCTCAGAATCAAGTTGACGCATGCTCGGAAGCATTGAACTTAATTTTTCTCAGCATGTCGTTGTGTTTTACGTCACAGTGTTCTGACACGATCGGTTTTTTAAATGATGGTGTGTAGGCAAGACTGATGAAAGTCATCAGACCGTTTTCATCGGATGAACCGATCGTGTGTACAGGGCATGAGGATTTCTGAAGTGCTGACTAATCAAGTCACTAACCAATCACCACTTTTTTGCAGCTGAATGCAAATTGCAAATTTACCATGCTTAAAACACGTTCACAGGTCGGATGTACACACATGTTCACTGCTATTTAACCACTTAAGGACCGCCTCCTGCACATATACGTCGGCAGAATGGCATGGCTGGGCACATGTACGTACAGGTACGTCCTGTACTAGTACCCAGCCGTGGACCGTGGGCGCGCTCCCGCGACCCGGTCCGAAGCTCCATGAACGGGACCGCGGGACTCGCGGACCCGATCGCCGCTGGAGTCCCGCGATCGGTCCCGGAGCTGAAGAATGAGGAGAGCCGTGTGTAAACACGGCTTCCCCGTTCTTCACTGTGGCGGCAGCATCGATTGTGTCATCCCTTTTATAGGGGGACACAATCGATGGCGTCACACCTACAGCCACACCCCCCTACAGTTGTAAACACACTTCAGGTCACACATAACCCCATCAGCGCCCCCTGTGGTTAACTCCCAAACTGCAATTGTCATTTTCACAATAAACAATGCATTTTAAATGCATTTTTTGCTGTGAAAATGACAATGGTCCCAAAAATGTGTCAAAATTGTAATAAAATTGTAATAAAATTGTAATAAAACTATTTCTAAATGCTATAAATTTTGCGCAAACCAACCGATAAACGCTTATTGCGATTTTTTTTACCAAAAATAGGTAGAAGAATACGTATCGGCCTAAACTGAGGAAAATATTTTTTTTTATATATTTTTGGGGGATATTTATTATAGCAAAATTTAAAAATATTGAATTTTTTCAAAATTGTCGCTCTATTTTTGTTTATAGCGCAAAAAATAAAAACTGCAGAGGTGATCAAATACCACCAAAAGAAAGCTCTATTTGTGGGAAAAAGAGGACGCCAATTTTGTTTGGGAGCCACGTCGCACGACCGCGCAATTGTCAGTTAAAGCGACACAGTGCCGAATCGCAAAAAGGGGCAAGGTCCTTTAGCTGCATTTTGGTCCGGGTCTTAAGTGGTTAACTATCATTTACATTTTTCCAATGACAAATTCAGTCCTCAGTAATCACCATTTTTAATATGTTTAAAATTACTGGTACCAATATTTGCAAATAGAAAATCATTACTTTTTCAGTGATTTGTTAATTACTGTATAACTTGTGGAAATCTTGCAGCACTTGATAATGTTTTGTTTACTAAATTCACATTTTCCAAACATTTGACACACAATTAATACATATTTTAGCCTAAAATCCTCATTTACATATGTCATCTCTACATGCCAAATACCTACATTATAGCTGACTAGAGTCTTGAGGTCTAATGATTGGACTACAATAATTGGACAACAAATGTAGACAAATACAGGCATGCAAATGTGCTCAAATGTACCCTCTGTAACCAAGACTCTTGCAAAATACATGTTTAATTAGGGTTTACATCTTCTTTAATAAATGTGATGCTAGGCTATATTCATCTTTTACCCATCATAATTTTAGTGGAGCTGTCAAGTCTATTAGTATTAGAACCATGATTTGTCTACTGCTGTCTCATAAATATAATATCAAGCAACATGATAAAAAGCCATGGGCACTATAAAGCCTGACAAAACATGGCTGTTGTGTTTCTTGGTGAACTGTGTTTTCTTGGGATTTCAGTTTTACATTTTTTCCATGCATTTAGTATAAATTTAATATGTAGTGCAATAAAAGGTAGCGTGAATTTTTAATGGCTCAAGTATATCTCATACAGAGCATTAAGCTGGCCATGCATGGATCACAATTTGACCAGTTCAGCAGGCTCCTTTTTTGAGTGGCTATAAAAATTAGATGAGATAAGCTATGTAAAGATTGCCTTCTTTTCAAGTTGAAACTGACGTTTTTTTCAATGAGAAGGAGAAGTGCGGTCACTGTGTTTTTCAAAGAACTAAGGCAGCATGTACAGTGCCTTGAAAAAGTATTCACACCCCTTGAAATTTTCCAAATTTTGTCATGTAACAACCAGAAACAGAATTGTATTTTATTGAGATTTTATGTGATAGACCAACACAAAGTGGAACATAATTGTGAAGTGGAAAGAAAATGATAAATGTTTAAAAAAAAAAAAAAATTTGAAAAGTGTGGAATGTATTCAGCCCCCCTGAGTCAATAATTGTAGAACCACATTTCGCTGCAATTACAGCTGCACGTATTTCTGGGTATGTCTCTGCCAGCTTTGCACATCTATCTAGAGAGAGTATTTTTTGCCCATTCTTCTTTTCAAAATAGCTCAAGCTCTGTCAGATTGAATGGAGAGCATCTGTGAACAGCAATTTTCAAGTTGTGTCACAGATTCTCAATTGGATTTAGGTCTGGACTTTAACTGGGCCATTCTAATACATGAACATGCGTTGATCTAAACCATTTCATTGTAGCTCTGTATGTTTGGGGTCATTGTCCTGCTGAGAGGTGAACCTCCACCCCAGTCTCAAGTGTTTAGAAGACTCTAAGGCCTCGTACACAAGATAGGTTCAGAGGACAACGGTCTGATGGATCGTTTTCATCGGTCAAAACCGATCGTGTGTGGGCCCCATAGGTTATTTAACCATCGGTTAAAAAAAAGCCAACTTGCTTTAAATTTAACCAATGGATTCCTAACCGATGGTAAAAAAACGATCGTTAGTAGGCACAACCATCGGTTAAAAATCCACGCATGCTCAGAATCAAGTGGACGCATGCTTGGAAGCATTGAACTTCGTTTTTTTCAGCACGTCATTGTGTTTTAAGTCACCGGGTTTTGACATGGTTGGTTTTTTAACCGATGGTGTGTAGGCGCGACGGACCATCAGTCAGCTTCATCGGTTAACCGATGAAAACGGTCCATCAGACCGTTCTCATTGGATGGACTGATCGTGTGTACAAGGCTTAAGAGGTTTTCTTCTAAGATTGCCTGTATTTGGCTCCATCCATCTTCTCACCAACTCTGACCAGCTTCCCTGTCCCTGCTGAAGAAAAGCATCCCCATGACATGATGCTGCCACCACCATGTTTCATGATGGGGATGGTGTGTTCACAGTTATATGCAGTGTTAGTTTTCCGCTATACATGACATTTTGATTTCAGGCCAAAAAGTTACATTTTGGTCTCATCTGACCAGAGCACCTTCTTCCACGTGTTTGCTGTGTCCCCCGCATGGCTTCTCACAAACTGCAAATCGTACTTCTTATGGCTTTCTGTCATAATTACTTTCTTCTTGCCACTCTTCCATAAAGGTCAGATTTGTGGAGCGCACGACTAATAGTTGTCCTGTGGACAGATTCTCCCACCTGAGCTGTGGATCTCTGTAGCTCCTCCAGAGTTACCATGGGCCTATGGCTGCTTCTCTGATTAATGCTCTCCTTGCCTGGCCTGTCAGTTTAGGTGGACAGCCATGTCTTGAAGAAAAATCCCCCAATATAATGGGATTATAGCGACCCAAAGAAAAAAGTAAAGTCCTGTAAAAAAATAAATATATATACACAAAATATAACAAATGTATTATAACATTTTCAAAAAACTGACATACAACAAGAAAAGACTGGTGTGCAATTAAAAAAAGAACCATGAGTACATAACAAAGATGCAAATATTAACATGATGGTATAGGCATATTACAGCTGGACGAAAACTGCTGCAAATTGTAAAAAAAACAACGCTTTTTCAAATAAAGATTCCTTTTTTGGGGGTTAATAGAAAGAAGCAGGATATTTGTTTTATAAACAAACAAAAATATATAATATGCATCCTCAAAAATTGTTTAAATACTGTATATGTTGTAAATTATACAGAACATAAGTACACCAGACAACATAGATTTAAAAGCCAAATGTGTCTTCCATCACCCCACCAGGAGAACTTGTATGCTGCCAGAGAGATGGAGAGAGGCCGAATACAAGAACTGATATAGGATAGCAACAAGCCTGTATGGCAAGGAAATAAACCAAAAACTAGACATGTGCACAGCAAAAATTTTCGTTTATTTCTGTTTCGTTTCTGTTCGTTTATCGTGATTCGTAACGAGTCGTAATTTCGTAAGACGTTAGTTATCGTATTCGTACTCTTTAGTATTTTCGTAACACTCTTTTTTCCGTTTCCGTTTTTTTCTGTTAGTTTATTCTTCGTTGAATCGAGATTCGTATTTTCAATATATTTTGTATTCTGCCGCGTTCGTATTTTTAAAATGATTTTATTCGTTCCTTCGTTTTTACGTTAGTTTAATTTTCGTTGTTTTGCTATTCGTATTTACATTATATTTTCCATCATGCCGCATTCGTATTTTCGTAAGAAATATATTTTCGTTGCTTTATGATCATTCGTATTTTCGTGTCTAATTTCCTTTGATTGTAAAAACGTACTTTTGTAGATTTTATTGCATTCGTAATTCTGTTAGAATACATTTTACGTTTATTCGACACACTACTCGTCGTCATTTTGTAATTTGTACTTTACTGTGATTGACTTGACTGTCTTAGTTAGCACACACACCCTGTCTAGAATGAAGTCTGACGTAGAAGAAAACTAAAATATGTCAGATATTACAAATACAAATCTAGAAATTAGATGCACTGCAGTCTAACACAGAAAAAGACACAAGGAGCCAGGAGGTAATGAGAAAGAAGCTCATTGGGGGAAGGAACAAACCTCTTCAGAGGAAAGGGACAGCGCTCAGTGGCTATTGGTCAATGTCCAGAAATATTTCAGTACTAACGAAAGCTAATTTACATGATTTTGTATTTTCGTTGTTTTCATTTCAGTTTTCCAAAGAGTCGTAATTTATTTTTCGTTAGTTTTGATTTTCGTTTTTTAGTCTTTGTTCAGCATTTCGGTTGTTTTCTTTTCGGTCTTCGAATATTAGTAAGTTTGCATTTTCGTTCATTTTGTTTTTCGTAATTATTATTTTTTTGGGGTTCGGTATTTTCGTTGTTTCTATGTTTTCGTTTCTTTCATCTTTCGTATCTTCGTTGTTTTTCACATTCGTTATTTTGAAAATATCGTTATTCGTTATTAATTGCGCTAAACCATTCGTTCATTCGTATGTTAACGAATCAACTAAAATAACGAAAATCGACGGAAAACGTATTCGTAACTTAAAAAATTGCACATGCCTACCAAAAACTAATATGGTTTAAAACAAAAAGAAACATGAAAAAAAATTATAACTTATGTCTCAATTACAGAGACATAGGGCCAAATTCTTAGAGGTGACACGACGGTGTATCTCCAGATGTGGCTACACAGCGCTACACAGGAAGTCTTTGTGCGTTCCACTGCGCTCCACCATCATCCAATCGTACCCAGGACACAGCACACCATCGCATCCGCAGCACTAGCGCGGCCCCTGTGGACGGGAGGACACCAGTGAGAGGCGGTGAACTCGTTTTTATTTGGTTTTACTCATTCATAACCACTGTACGGGCATACATTAGGGGCTTGTCATCCAGCTTGGCTAAAGGGCTGTTGTGCAGGCGTTACTGTACCATGAATATGTTATTGTTTTTGTCTCCACATATGACCCTGCTTGAGTATTAACCCATACAGTACCAGTCTGATCTGAAGGTTTGTTCCTTTGTGGTAAGCACACATCCCATTATCTTTGGGATTTATCCACAGTTTTTGGTGCATTATCTGGTGCCAGGTGCACTTATACCAGCTATAGATCACCTTCCACACCATCAGTATCATTCAGGTTTCACCACTTATTTATTTATTTGGATGATTATCCACGTATTAGCGCTGTTTTTATCAATTTGAACACCGGTTCACGCTTATTGATTTTACTTGTCATATACTTGAAAGGGCTTTACCCCCCCTTTTAAAAATAGCTGCTCACAAAGGCTGTGCCATTTGACCACTTCTGGCATAACCGTTTTCACAGCATATTTTGCTTTTACTATACACATCTGTTTATTACCACCTCCAACACACTCGGGTTGAATCATCTGGTTTCCTTGGCGCCGGAAGTGCATTCTTAGGCCGCTCACGTTTGCACCTTTATATATATCTCCAGATACGCCGTCGTATCTCTGCGTCCGGCCGGTCGTATCTATGCGCCTGATTCATAGAATCAGTTACGCATAGATATCTGTTAGATCCGACAGGCGTAAGTCTCTTACGCCGTCGGATCGTAACTGCATTTTTAAGCTGACCGCTAGGGGCGTGTATGCTGATTTACACGTCGAAATATGTAAATCAGCAAGATACGCGAATTCCCGAACGTACGCCCGGCCGACGCAGTAATTTTACGCCGTTTACGTTAGGCTTTTCCCGGCGTATAGTTGCCCCTGCTATATGGTGGCATAAGTGCAGTGTATCAATGTTAAGTATGGCCGTCGTTCCCGTGACGAAATTTGAAAATTTTGCATCGTTTGCGTAACTCGTCCGTGAATGGGGCTGGACGTAATTTACGTCCACGTCAAAACCAATACGTCCTTGCGGCGTATTAGGAGCAATGCACACTGGGAGATTTCCACGGACGCCGCATTCGCCGTTCGTGAAAAAACGTCAATCACGTCGGGTCACAGAAGATTAACATAAAACACGCCCTCCTGTCCCATATTTGAATTAGGCGGGCTTACGCCGGCGGATTTACGCTACACCGCCGCAACTTACGGAGCAAGTGCTTTGAGAATACAGCACTTGCCCGTCTAAGTTGCGGTGGCGTAACGTTAATCGGATATGTTACGCCACCGCAAAGATACGCGCTCCTACGAGAATCTGGCCCATAGTGCTCAAATACAAGATAGAAACATCACAGAAGATCAGGTAAATGCAAATAATCTCCTTACCATTACATGGTGAGTATTTGGTATTGCAGCAAGAGAGACACAAAACCGCCTCCTGAGCTGCTGTGTGGTTAGTATGGAAATTAATTAACTCCAGCAACAATCTTTAAATAGAGCCAGGTTATCAATTATCAATTAACTCGATTGGTCTGAGCTAGAAAATAGGAAATGGAGCTAACCTATGGACATTCTGGTGCCAATAGGTGCAGCCAACAGACAACTCCACCTGAGAGGGTGGGATGTGTGTCCGTCACCACCTGCATTTACCCCATCTTCTGTGATTCTGTGATGTATCTATGGTTCGTTTTAATTGCATACCAGTCTTTTCTTGTTGTATGTCAGTTTTTTAAATGTTATAATAAATTTGTTATATTTTGTATATATAATGTTTATACATTACTTTACGTTTTTTCTTTGGGCCACTAAAATTATTTTGGGGTTTTTTTCTTGCATATTTCTATTAGGGATGATGGCCCATGCCCTTACAACCACATCCCCCTCACCTCTATGTCTTGATAGGTTTGAAGTTGTGCCATACTCTTTCCATTTTCGGATGATGGAATAAACCATGCTCCATGAGATGTTGAAAGCTGTAATGCTTGTAATCCATATATTTATTTTTACATTTACACATATACTGTACTGTATATATGTTCTATTACTTAGTGCTCAGTAGTATGGATAGTGTGAAATACAGTATGTTGGTGATTACATGCTATGTGGATATTGCGGAACTGAACTCTGCCTAGACTGAGCTGAACCTTTTTTTTGTAAGACATCCTGCTGTAGAAGTCAGTGACATCATAGGCAGTCATCCTCTTGGTATGCACTTTCCCACTGTGAGTTGGAGGAAGTTATATTTTCTTAGCTATAGATCATGTGGGAACTAATCTAACAGAAATTAAATGAAGTGACTATGTATTAGCTATAAAACCTACTTGCATTAGCAAGGAGGTGCTGCATTCTCAAACCTCCCAACTTACTCAGGTGAGAAAAAAGGACATCTTTAGTGCAAAGTGTGTACACAATGACGCATTACTGTCATGTGCCAAGTACGTAGATCTTCTTCCAGGACAGCCCTTGAGAGATGGAGCTCCTCCCATTGCCACAGCAAACACATTGCCCATTCAGTTCAAAAAGGTGGTCCTTCAGGAACATGGTCAGTCATTTGTGTTTCCTCCATCAGAGGAGGCGTGTTTCTGAGGGGAGGGATTTTCTATCACAGGAACCTCTGGTGCATCTGCAAACCACCATAATAAAACTAGCAGTGTGGCTACTGAAGAGGAAATCTTAAAGAATAAGGGATTATCGGAAAGAATTATCTGAACCTTGCTCCAGAGTCGCAAACCAGTCACTAGAGCTATCTATGGCAAGATCTGGAAAAAAGTTTAATGGATGGCTAAGTAACAGGGCAGATGCAAGCAGAAGCTCAGAAAACATCTTGGAATTCCTTCAAGATGGGATCAATCAAGGGTCGTCACTTAGTACAATCAATATACAGATCGCTACTCTAAGCGCGTACTTAGAAAAAGCCTTGCAGGAGGACACCCTTATCTCCAGAATCTGCAAAGCCATCACAAAATAGTTCAGTGGCACAAGACTCCAACCTGGGATCTATCAGTAGTTCTCAGAGCATTTCTTAGGGCACCCTTTTGAGAAAATCTCAGAAGCCTCCTTAAGATTGTTCACTCTGAAAACTGTTCTATTAGTTGCAATCACTTCAGCTTGCAGAGTGAGTGAAATGCAAGCTCTCGCTACTAGAAATCTTTCCTTCAAAACTTTGATGATAGAATCATCTTAAAAACGGATCCATGTTTTTTTTCCAAAGGTGGCATCTAAGTTTCACAAATCTCAGGACTTCATTCTACCTACCTTCTGTCAAAATGTCACAAATTACAAAAAAAAAAAGAATTTCATATGTTGGATATTAGAAGGTGCCGTTTAGCTTACCTAGAAGCTACCAGACAATTTAGGAAATCATTTTTTTTTCGGTAAACATAAAGAGTGGCAGGCTTCAAAAGTTATATTAGCCAAATGGATCAGATTGGCTATTACAGAAGGGTACAGAGTTCAAGATAGAGAACCTTCTAAGGCTATTAAAGTGCATTCCACAAGAGCGTTTTCTGCTTCCTGGGCAGAAAAGGCTAGTGCCACCCCCAGAGCAGATATGCAAGGTGGCTACGTGTTCAAGCTTTGTCACCTTTTCAAGACACTACCAGCTATATTTGTTATCTAATCAAGACCAGGCTTTTTGGAGGAAAGTCCTCCAAGCTGTGCCCCCCCCTAATCTGGTGAGTACATGGGGAGCCTCTCAAGGGCTGTCCTGGAGGATAACTAGGAAAAAACTGAGTTAGACTTACCGGTAACTCTTTTTCCAGTAGTCTTCCAGGACAATCCCATGTTTTAATTAGTGAATTGATGGTATTACTGGTTCTGATTATGTTTTGTAGTTCCATCCTTTAGTTCTTTCTAGTGAGGGACCACCTTTTTGAACTGAATAGGCAATGTGTTTCCTGTAGCGATGGGAGGAGCTTCAACTCTCAAGGGTTGTCCTAGAAGACTAGTGGAAATAGAGTTACCATTAGGTGTAACTTCGGTTTTCCATTTTCAAGCAACGGGAGAGTTATAACACCATCAGTGTTTTTTCTCGTCTGTGATTCCCCATTGGGGAAATCTCTCCTCAAATTATAAAAGGAATTATAAGGAAAAGCCCTCCAAACTAAGGCAATCCCTGGTTATCACTCAGGTCACCCAAACTAGTGTCCCTGTTGTAGGATTTCCGCAATGTCCCTGTTCTGGTTACTACTGAAAATATGGGATTTTTTTAACTCAGTGATAATGGTAAACAGGACAAATAAAGAGGGTGAATCTCCCTAATGGGGACATGGACACCAATAAAAACTTGGCAGGTTATCTAACATTTCTTCTCCACTCAATCCAAAACTAAAAACAAACATTTACCTTTAGTTACATTTCTTTAATTTATCCACTACTTTCCTTTAAACCAGTTTTTCAAAATAAAAAATAAAAATAATTTAAAGCTGAACTCCAAAGAAATAAAACTTCTCCCTGAACCAAAAATGTTAGGGTTAGCTGCTCATTTATCAGAATGGGTAACGGAGTTTTACTTAGCTGATCAAATGCTCCTGCAGGCTCCTCCTCAGATCAGCCCCACAGCCTCTAATCCCCTGTGCTACAGCAGTCTAAGATCCTATGGCATCATTAATAGCGATGCAGAGCCCCTAGCTCTACACTAGGTGTGAGGGTGCCAAGAGACATTCCACTGTTGAAGCAGCGGAGAACAGCATTTGCCAGGGAAGCGGAGGATTAACTACTTACCCCCCGGACCATATTGCTGGTCAAAGACCAGAGCACTTTTTGCGATTCGGGACTGCGACGCTTTAACTGACAATTGCGCGGTCGTGCGACGTGGCTCCCAAACAAAATTGGCGTCCTTTTTTTCCCACAAATAGAGCTTTCTTTTGGTGGTATTTGATCACCTCTGCGGTTTTTATTTTTTGCGCCATAAACAAAAATAGAGCGACAATTTTGAAAAAAAATAATATTTTTTACATTTTGCTGTAATAAATATCCCCCAAAAATATATAAAAAAAATTGTTTTCCTTAGTTTAGGCCGATACGTATTCTTCTACATATTTTTCGTAAAAAAAATCGCAATAAGCGTTTATTGATTGGTTTGCGCAAAAGTTATAGCGTTTACAAAATAGGGGGTATTTTTATGGCATTTTTATTAATATATTTTTTTTACTAGTAATGGCGGTGATCAGCGATTTTTTTTCGTTACTGCGACATTATGGCGGACACTTCGGACACTTTTGACAAATTTTTGGGACCATTGGCATTTTTATAGCGATCAGTGCTATAAAAATGCATTAGATTACTATAAAAATGCCACTGGCAGTGAAGGGGTTAACACTAGGGGGCGGGGAAGGGGTTAAGTATGTCCCTTGTGTGTTCTTACTGTGGGGGGGGGGGGTGGCCTCACTAGGGGAAACACTGATCTTCTGTTCATACATTGTATGAACAGAAAATCAGCATTTCCCCCGCTGACAGGACCGAGAGCTGTGTGTTTACACACACAGCTCCCGGTCCCCGCTCTGTAACGAGCGATCGCGTGTGCCCGGCGGCGATCGCCGGGCACACGCACGGGAGTCGGGGGCGAGCGCCCCCTAGTGGCGGCTATACGATAGGACGTATAGCTACGGGCTCTCGCCCAGGAGAGCCGACTTGCCGCCGTATAATGACGGTGCGCGGTCGGCTAGTGGTTAAAGGGGTTGCAAAGGTTCCTGTTTTTTCACCTTTATTAAGATGCATTAAGATGAAAAAACATCTGATGATTAGGGATGAGCCGAACACACCCCCCCCCCCCCCGTTCGGTTCGCAGTAGAACATGCGAACAGGCAAAACAATTAATTTGAACACGCGAACACCGTTAAAGTCTATGGGGTACGAACATGAAAACTCAAAAGTGCTAATTTTAAAGGTAATATGCAAGTTATTGTCAAAAAAGTGTTTGGGGACCTGGGTCCCCCAGGGGACATGTATCAATGCAAAAAAAGTTTTAAAACCTGAAGTTTTTTTGGGAGCAGTGATTTTAATAATGCTTAAAATGAAACATGTATCAATGCAAAAAAAAGTTTTAAAAATTTCATTTTTTTCGGGAGCAGTGATTTTAATAATGCTTAATGTGAAACAATAAGGGTGAAATATTCCTTTAAATTTCATACCGGGGGGGGGTGTCTATAGTATGCCTGTAAAGGAGCGCATGTTTCCCGTGTTTATAACAGTCTCTGCACAAAATGACATTTCTAAAGGAAAAAGGTAATTTAAAACTACTCGCAGCTATAATGAATTGTCGTGTCCCGGCAATACAGATAAAAGTAATTGAAAAAAAAAAAGTCATGGGTTCCCCCCCTAGTCCATTACCAGGCCCTTTGGGTCTGGTATGAATATTAAGGGTAAACCCCGAACCAAAATAAAAAAAAATGTGTAGGGGCCCCCCCTCAAAATCCATGCCCGACCCTTCAGGTCGGGTATAGATTTTAAAGGGAACCCAGCACCAAAAAAAATGGCATGGAGTTCCCCTCAAAAATCCATACCGGACTCTTATGCGAGCATGCAACCTGGCAGGCCACAGGAAAAGAGGAGGGACGAGAGAGTGCCCCCATCCTGAACCATACCAGGCCACATGCCCTCAACATGGGGTTGATGTCCCCATGTTGATAGGACAAGGGGCAAACAGCCAATGTTCGAGTCAAACTCACGGTCGACCCAAACATAAAGCTCATCCCTACTGATGATTACCACCCCCCAGCCTCCCGTTTTACTTACCTGAGCCCTGGAAAGACCTGCGTCACGAACGCAATGGATCTTTACCTGGGGTTCTCAACTCTTCATTGGATAGATTGATAGCAGAGCAGCCATTGGCTCCCTCTGCTGTCAGTCAAATACAATGATGTGGGTGCCAGGATGCTGGGCCGAGTCCTGCACTCAGCGGCTATGGACGCCGAATGCAAGATTCAGGAGCACGCCGGCAAGGTAACCCCCTTGGGAGAGCACTTCCCAGTAGGGTTATCTGAGGCAGGGAGGAGCTGAGAGAGCTGCCGGGACACCCAAAAAAATGCAGTTTGGGGCCACTCTATGCAAAACAAGCTGCACAGTGGAGTTAAGTATGACATGTTTGTTATTTTAAAAAAAATCTAACCTAATAGTATCACTTTAAGTAAGTAAAATTGCTTTTCATGTCCCCTGGATAAATACCATATTTATCAGCGTATACCACGCACTTTTTTCCCTTAAAATCTGGGGGGGGGGAAATCGTGGGTGTGCAATATACGCCGATACCTCATCGATCCCCACTGTCTCCGACATTGTCCGAGCCGAGCCGAGTGTACTGCGCACTCGGCTAGGCTCGGTTAGGCTCAGCCACGCTCGGCACCACCCACAAGGCCGCAGACGGACGTCGGACAAGGCCGCCGATGGACGCAGGGCAAAAATGTAAGGTTTTTTTTTATTTATTTTTTTACCTTGCTGAGCTTGGGGTGCGCGTTATATGCCGGGGCACAGTATACTCCGATAAATACGGTAAGTTAATTCTGGGAGGACTTTCATTTTCTGGAGATCAGCTTTAAAGATTAGATGAAAGGTCTAGTGTACTAAATAACACTTTTGGCAGGGCCATAGGGGTTTACAGAGGGATTAGCTTGCTACCTCTTTTAGAGAGCAGGAATGCATCGCTTTCAAATGTCCCTCATTTGGAGAGACTGCCCCTGCACTGTTTCTCCAAACAAGGGACATTTGGGAACTATGCATTCCTGCTCTCTACAAGAGATAAGCAAACCAATCAAAATTCTCTTTATTTCCAAAATTTTACTTTGTTTTTTGTTTTTTATGGATTTGTGTGCGGGATAAAATTGAATAAATAATTACAAAAATAGTTTGCCATAAATCTAACAGCTTCCATAGGGTCAGCTCACTCCATACAGAAAAGCTCTATATATAAGCTCCACCTCTCTTATTCCTGCAGGATACATGGCTCAAGCTTTGCAGATAAAAAGCTTTAAAACTACTGGAATGATATTCCTGCCACTTGAAGAACACAGAGATTGTTTGTCCTATTGAGACTTTGAGCATTAGTGTAGAGAAAGACATTTGTCAAAGTCTGCCAGGACAGAACTGCAGGTTTATAGTCTTTTCCAGTGTAAGAAATATTTTCTCTTCTTGCAGTTTAAATATAATATCAATCACTCTGCATGGAAAGCGGGCTAAATATTCAGCAATTTACAAAGTGTCATTCATGCGTTTCAGCATTAACGAGAAGTAAATAATGGTTTTGCAGGGAAATGCTGCTAAAATGTATGGGTTTATTTGTCATTGTCATTATTATTGTGATTCTGTAATGTTGCATTCAAAGCTTAAAAAAAAGTACAACCGTCCAATTCTATAGGTGGTTTATGTACCAACTGTACTAGAAAATCTGTATTTTTCTACATTGCAGGCTTCGTTTTAATAATCTATTAACAATCTAAGATTTTAAACAAATATGTATTCTTAATTATAATTTAAATTAAAGATAAATATATATTTTTTAATTCAATTATAATACTATAAGTGTGTCTCCTTCACCTGACAGAGAGGCCCACCCAGAAATACAATCATTTACTATTCATCTGGTAAATGCGGCCAGGGCTTGCATTGCCTCGCTCTGATGGCAGACACAGCCTCCCACTAGGGTTCTGTGGTATGCCAAAATTAATAAAATCCTCCATATGGAGGAACTGACTGCCACCCTAAACAATACTGAGGAAAATTTTAGGGAGCGGTGTGGAGGGCCTGGCAATACTTTACTTGCACTGATGGCTATTTACAAGCATTGTCCCAACCTGAGCCGGTCGCCGGCCGAACCACTTAACTGCTCCTCTGTCAATGACTAGCAGATAGTGTCTGGCCCCGGAAGGGTTACTCTCTGGCTTCCTTACCATTCTCCCCACATCCCCTCCAACTCTCCCTCCTCTCTTCTGGCCCCTCTTATCACACTCCTCTCTGGCCTTTAACTTGACTACACTTTCTTTTAAGTTCTCTATATATAATATTTTATACCATATGTGACAATGACGTGCTTTTGCTGCACTTGGACCTGAGTTGGCCATTCGTAGTTGTCTCTGATCTCTCTGATATTCTTTCATTGTGTTTTTTATGGTTACCTGCTTCAGCCCCCGGAAGATTTTACCCCCTTCCTGACCAAAGCACTGTTTACAATTTGGCACTGCATCCCTTAAACTGACAATTGCGCGGTCATGCGACGCTGTACCCAAACAAAATTTGAATAATTTTTTCCCCATGAATAGAGCTTTCTTTTGGTTGTATTTGATCACCTCTGTGGTTTTTATTTTTTGCGCTATAAACAAAAAAATAGCAACAATTTAAAAAATATGTAAATTTTTTATTTTTGCTATAATAAATATCCCCAAAAATGTTTTTAAAAAACAATTTCTTCATTAGTTTAGGCCAATATATATTCTTCTACATATATTTTTGGTAAAACAAATTGCATATTTATTTGTTTGCACAAAGGTTATAGCACCTGCAAACTATGGGAAAGATTTATGGCATTTTTATATATTTTTTTTAACTAGTAATGGCGTCGATCTGCAATTTTTAGCAGTATTGCGACATTGCAGTGGACAGATTGGACAATTTTGGCACATTTTTGGGACCATTGACATTTATACAGCGATCAGTGCTATAAAAATGCATTGATTACTGTGTAAATGTCACTGGTAAGGAAGGGATTAACACTAGGGGGCAATCAATGGGTTAAATGTGTTCTCTAGTTAGTGTTTCTAACTGTATGGGGATAAGACTGACTGGGGGAGGAGACATATCATTGTTCCTGAAATAAGAAATTAAACTCAGCGCTGCTCCTATAACCTATTAAACATTTAAATATATCTCTCTATTAGTAATGCTAAAGTGCTCAGTGCAAAAATAGTGCAAAACAAAGTGCAATCAATAAAGTCCATAAAATGTATATTGATGAGCTGGTGGCATATTCATATACTGTATATTCTGGTGACTCTCCGTGCTCCCCTCCTGGGTCCCCACTCACCAGATGGATATGATGTAAATGCCTATATTAAGATGGTGATATCCATCCACAGAAAGAGCTGTTGTGATTGGCCTTAGAGTGTGGATGTCAACTGGACTCCTCCCAGTGATCCAAATCCTTCAGGCTCACTCGATCAACAACAATTCATAACAGTGTAATTTCATCAAAAACGGAGGAAAGAGTATATCGTGTAATATTGCTGTTTATTGTTTAAAAAGGTTAAAAATCATTACACTTACATCAATGAGATAAAAAAACTTGCAGAGATTGCCGCCCCGGCAGTCCACATTTAACCCTAGACCAAACAACAATCAATGCTTTGATGTTTTTAAAATTATGGTTGAACAAGAAATAGAAGAAATTTACATTCATCCCATTAGAGGTAATAAAGAAATCCAACTCAGCCTCAAAAAATTAGAAAACAAGATTTTTTTTATCATAAGACCAGCAGATGGGGGGGGGGGGGGGGGGGGATAGTTGTACTTGACAAAACAGACTATAAAAAACGAACTTAATCACCTCATAGAGGATAAATATACATACCCAGATACATACCAAAAACTAAAAGGTGATCCAGTTAATAAAATAAAAGCCATTCTGACTAAGAAAATTAAGAAAGCACAAGAGAGGGGCATATTGGATAAGAAGGAAGCACAATATTTTATTCCATCAGCCCCTAAGGCCTTGTACACACGATCAGTCCAAACTGGTGAAAACGGACTGAAGTTCAGTTTCAACCACCGTGTGTATGCCCCATCAGACTTTTGTCCTTCAAACCAAAGTTTTAGAACTTGCTTTAAAATCGGACTGATGGACGCCTGACCATCAGTCAAAACCAATGGTTAGTACACAAAAGCATTGGTTCAAAACCCGCGCATGCTCAGAATCAAGTCAACGCATGCTTGAAAGCATTGAACTTAGTTTTTTTCAGCACGTCGTGTGTTTTACGTCAACGCGTTCTGACCCGATCGGTTTTTGAACATCAGACCATCAGTCTGCTTCATCGGTGAACCGATGAAACTGAACTTCAGTTCGTTTTCATCAGTTTATACTGATCGTGTGTACAGGGCCTAAGACTCCTATCATTTATCAGGTCCCCAAGATACATAAAAACATTCAGAAACTCCCAGGATGCCCCATTATTAATGGGGTGGATTCTGTATTTTCCAGAGTTGGAGAATATTTAGACCACTTTTTACAGCCGATTGCCCAGAAATGTAATAGATGTTGATTCATTATACACTAATATTAGACAGAAAGATGCAACTTCCGCAATTAAATGGACCATAGAAACTGAAACATCTTTACAAACTACACAAATAGACTTCATGATAGACATTTTACAGTTAGCGATGGAAACATTTTTTTTTTTTGCATGATAAGTCATATTACAAACAAATAAGGGGAGTCGCCATGGGGGCTAAGTATGCCCCCACAGTGGCTAATATTTTCCTGAGTAATTGGGAATCAGAGGAAATATATGGAAAAAATATCCCAGGACTGAAGTTATACAGACGCTACAGAGATGATATTTTTCTCATTTGGGAGGGAGGAGTTTCTGAAAGAGTTTTTATCACATATGGGCATTAATTAATATAATATAATTATTTTTCAGCTAATTACAACAAAGAAAGGGTCAATTATTTGGATTTAGACATTTTTAAATGTAATAATAGCCTCTACACACGCACATTTTTTTAAAAATACAGATAGAAATAGTTATATCCCTAATGCAGGTGGCCACCACCTGAAGTGGATTTTGGGGGTACCTAAAGGTCAGATGATGAGGATCAAAAAGGAATTGCGACCTTCAAGAAGATTATATAACTCAATCTAATATGTTAATGGTTAGATTTGAACAAAAAGGGTACAGACGACAAAAACGTATTAAAACACAACAAGAAGTAGGACAAATGGATAGACAACAAATGCTTATTCCCAACCCCAAAAAGAAAGACAAATATGATCTAACATTTTGTACTGAATTTATTTTCAGTATAAACATATAGAACTAATTATTAAAACTCATTGGCCCATATTACTCAGGGACCCGGTCCTGTCCAAAACATTACCTACATATCCAAAATGTATTCACAAACAATTTATGTCCCCCCATAATAAAGGACAAAATAGTTAAAAGTGTTCCTGATCCCCCCAAAAAGATGGTTTCTTTTGTAGACCAAACAGGTTTTTTCAAATGTGGTAGATGTTTAGTACATAGAACATGTAAGGGTGGAAAGAAATTTCCATTTTAAATTTAAATCTAAAACTACAGGACAAATATTTGAAAGTTCTAAATGTATAACTTGTGGGACCACACATGTCACGTACCTCTTGGAGTGTGGATGTGGCCTCCAATATGTGGGAAGGACCAGAACTCAAAGTAAGACTAAGGGAACATGTTAACAATATTAAAAAGGGCTTTCGTAAACATAGTCTATCATATCACTTTAGGAGGTACCACAATATAGATCCATCCAAATTCATGTTCTGCGGCATTGATAGGTTAGAAAACATTGTAGAGGCACTAATTTAAAACAAGCCATCTCCCAAAATGAAACTCAATGAATTTATCAGTTACAATCACTTACACCTAAAGGGTTAAATGTAAACCTGGATATTAATTGTTTTCTTAGTAACTGTTCATTCAAATTTTTGTACTTATTGTCATCATAATATTGTTGTTGATTATGTATTTAAAATGTTATGATATCTCTTATTGTATTATTAATTAATTTTTATTCTGATTTGGTTCATAATGTTTAAGGTTATGCAGTGTCTAATGTGCAGCATTTTATGTGACACTCATTATGCTGTTCATTTTTGTAATTATATAAGATGAGAAGTAGTGGTCAATTTAATTATTAGATGGCGATTGCATGTAATATACCATTATAACACTAGATGGCGCGTAACTGCTTCCTACTGACCCAGGAATAAGAGCTGTCAATTTTTACATTGTCACCAATGGACTACATCACTTCCGGCTCTGACGGTTACTTCAGACTCAGCCACCAACAGATTTCATCAATTTTGGCTCTGACGATCACTTTCGGTTTAGCCAAGTGCGTCATTTCCGGGTCCGGCGGAAACCGGAAGTGAATGCAATTTCGTACTGTGCCATCAATGTGAGTAGAGGGAGTTACCGAATGTAGTAAGGGGGACTTAAAGCATAAAATACAGCCAACAATAGACCCCATAAGCTTCTGATGACGCCCAGTGGGAGGGGTGAAATGCATTAAGAAATCTGTGAACGCTGTATGCCAAGGCGGCAATCTCTTCAAGTTTATTATCTCATTGATGTAAGTGTCATGATTGTTAACCTTCTTAAACAATAAATAGCAGTATTACACTATATACTCTTTCCTCTGTTTTCGATGAAAGGTGAGTGGGGACCCAGGAGGGGAGCACGGAGAGTCATCAGAATATATATGAATATGCCACCAGCTCATCAATATACATTTTATGGACTTCATTGATTGCACTTTATTTTGCACTATTTTGGCACTGAGCACATTAGAATTACTCATAGAGAGATATATTTAAATGTATGATAGGTTATAGGAGCAGCGCTGAGTTTAATTTATTGTTTCATTTTTGGGGTACTTACCTTTCACTACAGCAGCAGCCCTTATCATTATTATTATTTATCACTATTATTTTTTGACACATCACCATAGCACAGGTTTGTAATCTTTCTTTTCATATCATTGTTCCTACTTACTAGGTACACACGATATGTCTCGTCTCCCCTGACAGAACAGAGCCGTGCTGGTTCTCGTGCCCACGCATCGGGTCCCCCCGCCGCGCCGTGGGTATACACGCGCCTTCGGCAGCTCTTAAAAGGAACAACGTACCCATACATTATTTTGTGCAGCCATGCCATTCGGCCGATGTATATTGGCATGAGCGGGTTGGCAAGTGGTTAATATGTGACAAGTTTTGATTATTTGTTTTACTAAACAAATTAAAATTAAACATTTGACACCAGGCAAGGCTGGTTGGTGGTACTGTGCAAATTAACCAGAATTGCTGCTTCAATTGAGTGCCTTGATTTGTTTTCCTTTTATTTTTGATTGTGTTTTGTTGCACTAAGGCCTATTCCTTCAAGAGTATGTCTATGATGTTCCATTGTAACATTGTCAATATGGAAATGGTTGCTAACTGTAATGTGTTTTGCTATTATCTACAACATGTTCATCAAATCTTCTGTAACGTGTACGGACATAAATAAAGATGCAATAAAAAAAATTTATAATGCTATAACTGGGTATGTCAGATTCTATAGTCCTTTGAAACAATCTTATGTTTAGGTTTTGCTATAATAAGCAGGATGTTTCCCTAGAAGGCAAAACACTTTTTTTAGTTTTGGATAGTGTAAAGCTGGCCACACATGCATTGGAATTCAGTCAGTTCAGTAGGGACCGGCCGAGATTCAATCTCTCTATAGACAGGCTGATTGTACCCAAGTCGATCTATTGATTAGTCTGTCTGTTTTTTTACATGCAATTACTGCCGGATGCTATAGCCTCTAACAGTAATCATTATGCCCCACTGGGAGAACACAATAGTACTGCAGGAGGCATTTCCCCATTAAAACGTTTGATAACCCAGACAAAAAAAAGAAAAACCCTTCTCCTTTAAAGCATGTTATACGATATACAGGTTAGAGTAGCCTTAACAACCAATTTAACACTGACTGGGGAATCAAGTGATTTTCTTTCTGTCTACCTGAATCATCTAAGGGCAGGAAGGGTTATAATGCTCATCAATTGGTTTTTATTTTGCCATCTGTGCCTCATTGGGGATATTTTTCTTCACTTTCTCTCCCATAGCCTAAACAGGAAGTGTGAGGAAATCCCCCCAAAGCAAGGGAGTCCCAGTGTTTCACCAGGGTCACCAGAACTAGTGTCCCTATTGGAAGATTTCCTCTCTATGAGGCCGCGTACACACGGTCGGACAAAACCGATGAGAATGGACCGAGGTTCAGTTTCATCGGCCCGAAATGACCGTGTGTATAGCCCATCGGTCTGTTTTCCTTCGGTCCAAAATTTTAAAACATGCTTTAAAATCAAACTGATGGACCGCTGCCCGATCAGTCCAAACCGATGGTTAGTACAGAAAGCATTGGTTTAAAACCCGCCGTTCAAACCCATTGAACTTCGTTTTATTCAGCACGTCGTGTGTTTGACGTCACCGCGTTCTGACCCGATCGGTTTTTGGAACGATGGTGGGTACGCACATCAGACCATCAGGCCACTTTAGCGGTGAACCGGTGGAAATGACCCGTCGGACCATTCTCATCGGTTTGGAACGACCGTGTGTACGCGGCCTCAGTGTTCTGATGTCAACCCAAAATGTGGTATTTTCTTTTCCTTTCATTTGCGATGATAATGGTAAACAGGATAAATGGAGAAAGTATATCTCCCTAAGGGGGGCACAGATTGACAGGAGTTCTAATTTATTTCCACACTGTCCAAAAAAAAAACAAAAAAAAAGGTTTTGCCTTTAGTTTCTAAGAACCAATTAATATGTCAGGCCTTTGATAACAAGTCATGTATGTTTGGCCCATGCCCAATTAACACATATCAAATTTTAGTGTATAAATATCCTGAACTCTGGACAGCATGGAGCACAGAGAAGAACAGGATTGTATTATAGGAAGGCATGAGACACAATGGGGCTGATTTACCAAGCCTTTACTCCATGATTAATGGAGTAAAAGCAGGAGTAGCAGCCGTTTTGCCATTTACTAAAGAAATACGCTGCTAGTGCAGTGTATTTCCCTAGTTACTAATGTGCTCCGTGCGCCCAGGAGAGGGTGCATTGTGCACCAGTACAGACCTGGCGCACGGCACATTAAACTGTAAATTGCGGGGGTTTGGGCGGGAGTTTATTAGGGGGGGAGGTGGGGGGATGCAGGGGAAGTGAAGTGACATGTGTTTTAAAGTGTTTGGCGGGCCGAATTGAAAGGGAAAGTGTTTTTTGTAAACAGATCCCCGTACGCTTGCACAGTGCGCCTGAACCTCGGCAGGAGCCTCCCTGGTGAAGGGGGTCCCGGTGAATTACGTCGCTGAAGACGGGGGTGGGGTGCCAGTGCACCCCCCCCCGCAGAAACCGTCGTGGAAGCCCGGGACCCTCCCCCAAAGGCAGGAGCCTCCCTGGTGAAGGGGGTCCCGGTGAATTACGTCGCTGAAGACGGGGGTGGGGTGCCAGTGCACCCCCCCCGCAGAAACCGTCGTGGAAGCCCGGGACCCTCCCCCAAAGGCAGGAGCCTCCCTGGTGAAGGGGGTCCCGGTGAATTACGTCGCTGAAGACGGGGGAGGGGTGCCAGTGCACCCCCCCCCCGCAGAAACCGTCGTAGTAGCCCGGGACCCTCCCCCAAAGGCAGGAGCCTCACTGGTGAAGGGGGTTCCGGCAGAAGATGGCGAAGCCCGGGGCCTAATGGGGTGGTGGTGGGGGGCCCCGGCAGAAGACCCCCGGCTGACTAATAAATTAATTTATTCATGTGTGGTGTATTATTTTTTTCCATTTTTTTCCCCAGGTGAATGGGTAGGGGTACAATGTACCCCCATACTCATTCACATAGGGTGGGGGGCCGGAATCTGGGGACCCCTTTATTAAAGGGGTCTCTCAGATTCTGATAAGCCCTCCGCCCGCATACCCCGACAACCAACGGCCAGGGTTGTCGGGAAGAGGCTCTTGTCCCTATCGACATGGGGACAAGAGTGCTTTGGGGTGGGGGGGCAGTGCCCCCCTCCCCCACAGCACACACTCCCCCATGTTGAGGGCATGTGGTCTGGTATGGCTCAGGAGGGAGGGGGGCGCTCGCTCGTCCCCACCCCCATTCCTGTCTGACCAGACTGCGTGCCTGGGATAATGGCTTGGTTTGGATCTTGGGGGGGACCCCACGCTATTTTTTTTTGCGCGGGTTTAACCCCTTATGTTCCAGACCAAGCCTAAGAGCCTGGTATGCACCTGGAGGGAACCCACCTTATTTTTTGGGGGGGGGTCTGGAGTTCCCCTTCATGAACAGCGATCTGTCATTTACACATGTCAGTCCCACCCCCCCCTACAGTTAGAACACACCCAGGGAACATATTTAACCCCTCCCTCGCACCTAGTGTTAACCCCTTCCCTGCCAGTGGCATTTTTTGAGTAAGCAATGCATTTTTTACAGCACTGATCGCTAGAACAATGCCAATGGTTCCAAAAAAGTGTTCGATGTGTCCGCCATAATGTCGCAGTACCGATAAAAATCGCTGATCGCCCCAATAACTAGTTAAAACAAAAAAAAAAAATTTTGTAGACGCTATAACTTTTGCAAAAACCAAACACTAAACGCTATTTGCGATTTTTTGGAACCAAAAAGATGTAGAATACGTATCGGCCTAAACTGAGGGTTTTTTTAGTTTTTACAATATATATTTTTGGGGATATTTATTATAGCAAAAAGTAAAAATAATTTTTACATATGTGGGCGGGACTTACGCAAGTCCCGCCCACATATATAAACATCATTCAAACCACACATGTGAGGTATTGACGCGTGCCTTAGAGCGAGAGCAATACTTTTACCACTAGACCTTCTTTGTAACTATAAACTGGTAACCTGGGAAAAAAAATAAAAGGTCGCCTATGGGGATATTCACGGAATTCATTTTGGCCCCATTGCAGGAGTGTTTCCAATAGTAAAGCGTGACATGTAAGGTATCTATTTACTCAGTGTAACATCATCTTTCACATTATCCCCAAAAATTGGGCTCACTTTTGTGTTTTGTTAATTTTTAACCACTTGAGCCCGGACCATATTTCTGGTCAATGACCGGGCAAGTTTTTGTGATTCGGCACGGCGTCGCTTTAACTGACAATTGCGCAGTCGTGCGACGTGGCTCCCAAACAAAATTGGCAACCTTTTTTTTCACACAAATAGATTATTAAATGTGCGTGTTTACTTCTGTCTTTAACACCTCCCCTTCAGGCTGGAAAGCATCAGATCAGGGGAAACAAAAAAAAAAAAGCTCTCATTCCATTGCAGCTTGGTTCCTACATGTGTGATGAACTGAGCATGCTCAAACACTTAGAAAAAAAATATCCTTTCTTTTTAAAAGGTGAAAAACACTCATTGGATGCTCATAGAGCGTGGTTTGGATTAATTGCAGGTGTGCCCAATTACAAGCTCACCCAAACTAGAGACTGCAATTTGGTCATGTGATTTCAATTGCTTCATTACTAGCACTGTTATAAAAAGCTTGGATCGATCAGTCCTCAGCTGCCCTCAGAAGGGGCAGGCTGGCAGAAATGCTGTTGCTAAACACAAATGTGGTTTGTTGCATGGGTTTTGTTTTATTTTGCCAATGGTTTTGGTTTATTTTTAAATGATGTTCACTTTGATGTATTTGTCTATGTGGCCTTATTTTATGAAAAATGTGTAAAGCTATGGTTATTTAGAATTTTGAAATGTATTTTTGTTTGTTTGTCTTTTTTGCTTTCCTTGTTTTGTTGACCAATAAAAATTACTTTAAAATTGTTAAGTTTGTCTTTTGTTACTTTTTCATGCTACATATGTTGACAGCTGCAGCTGAACTAGGTTAGGGCCTAACAAATTATGTGTGATTTTTGTCTAAGCTTCTTTCCTGGTGTGTAATCATGAAATGTTTGCCATGTTTATTCTCCCTGACTTTAAAGACAAAAACTGGTAAGTATTTTATTTATTCTGCAGTGGTCCTCAGCCCTCAAGTACCCCCGACAGGACATGTTTTGGGGATTTCTCTTATCAAGAATTGCTGTCCAGACTGTATTTTAAAGCACATGTGCAAGATGAAGGAAAACCTGCAAACATGGCCTGTGGGGGGGGGTTTGCTATTGGTGGACAGGCTTGACGTGCTGATTTACAGCACTGTGCTTAAATCTAGCGCAAGGCAATCCTATTCAAATTGTGGGTGTTTGAGGGAAGCCAAGTGAGTGTTAGAACCCCTGCTTTGTGTTTTTTATTTTTGTGTTGAGCTTTGTGTCCCTTTTCTTAAAATTGGCTTCACTTCCTGTCACACAGCTGAACAGGAAGTGAGGTTAAAACCCTACCAGTGTCATTTCTTGGGGACACAGGTCAATCTAACTAGTGTCCCCATTAAGCAAATTGCACTCCAGCACTGCTGTGTACACCCCAAATCATGGGTCTTCAAACTACGGCCCTCCAGTTGTTCAGGAACTACAATTCCCATCATGCCTAGTCATGTCTGTGAATGTCAGTGCATTACAAGGCCTCATGGGATGTGTAGTTCTAAAACAGCTGGAGGGCCGTAGTTTGAGGATCCCTGCCCCAAATGATTATTTAGTTTGGGGTTTAGTAAAGGCAAAGCCACTCTGCAGTACAAGCATAGTTGCTGAAAATCAGAGAGGAAGCACTGATGGTTTTAACATCCAATCCTGTAGAAGCAAAGTTGTTTTGTTTCCTTTCTTCCTTGCTTTGCACTTGTAGTGCAAAGTGGATTTGCCTTTAGTCAATGGACCCCAAAGTCCAAGATCCCTAATAATTTGGGGTGTACACAGCAAAATGCTAGAGTGCAATTTACATAATGGGAAACTATTTAGCTTGATCTCTGTGTCCCCAAGAAAAGATATTAGTAAGGTTTTACCCTCACTTCCTGTTTGGCTATGTGACAGGAAGTGAATGAATTAGAAAGGGTGAAGACACCTCACAAATGTTGTCACTATCAGGGGTGCAGACATCCCCAAAAAATGAGCAGATAATACTTATTAGCAAATGAATAATTTTTTAGTTAACATTGGGTGGGGTGCTCTAACGCACACATTCCTACATATTAGCAACGCTCTATCCTGGCCTATTGGCATGGTTATATTTTTTGGGGCTCTCAATAAAACTCTATGAAATTTGTGCTTAAACTAGAACCAGGGGCGGACTGACAACTCATGTGGCCCCTGGGCAATAGAAGATTATGGGGCCCCTCTGGCTTACAGATGACCACCACGCCAGGAGGTAGTGCAGAGGCGGGCAGCTAAAATCTTGGGATATTCACATTAAAAGCATGTCATTTTCGGACATATCAGGGACAGATCTAAAAAAAACACAGATTTTTACATACTGTCCCTGGTTTTACTGAGCCTGGCAACCCGGATGGGGCCCCCTAGTGGCATGGGGCCCTTGGGCAGTGCCCGAGTGACTCAATGGTCAGTCCGCCCCTGACAAGAACTATAATCAACAAGTTTTATTTTCTTTAATTTTGGATAGAGTGAGGGAGGGTTATAGGCCCTGTCAGTTTATTTTGTATTATCTGTGTCCAATTGGGGAGATTTGCCTTCACTTCCTGCCCCATAGCCAAACAGGAAGTGAGAGAAAAACTATGCAAATTAACCACTTCCCGCCCAGCCTATGGCCGATTTACGTCCGGGAAGTGGTTACACAATCCTGACAGGACGTCCTGCAGGATTTCATGCCGCACGCGCCTGTGGGGGCACGCAGTGCGGCGATCGGTGATGCGGGGTGTCAGTCTGATCTCAGTAAAGAGTCTCTCACGGAGACGGAGACTCTTTACCACGTGATCAGCCGTGTCCAATCACGGCTGATCACGATGTAAACAGGAAGAGCCATCGATGGCTCTTCCTCACTCGCGTCTGACAGACGCGAGTATAGGAGAGCCGATCGGCGGCTCTCCTGACAGGGGGCGTTCGCGCTGATTGTTTATCAGCGCAGCCCCCCCTCGGATCACCACACTGGACCACCAGGGATGCCCACCCTGGACCACCAGGGTGTGCAAAAACAAAAAAAATATAGAACAAAAAAACAAAAAGCAATAAAAAATAAGAAAAAAGATGCCAATCAGTGCCCACAAATGGGCACTGACTGGGAAAATCAGTGCCACCCCACAGTGTCCATCAGTGCCACCCCACAGTGCCCATCCATGCACAGTGCCCACCTATCAGTGCCCACCTGTGCCACCCATAAGTATCCATCAGTGCCACCCATAAGTGCCGCCCATCTGTGCCGCCCATCAGTGCCCATCAGTGCCGCCTATGAGTGCCCATCAGTGCCGCATAGCAGCGCCGCCAATCAATGCCACCTCATCTGTGCCGTCAGTACTACCTCATCGATGTCCATCAGTGCCATCTCATCGGTGCCCATCAGTGCCGCCATATCAGTGCCCGTAATTGAAAGAGAAAAACTTATTTACAAAAAAATTAACCTAAAAAAATAAAAACTTTTTTTTGTTTCAAAATTTGCAGTCTTTTTTTAGTTGTTGCGCAAAAAAAAAAAACGCAGAGGTGATCAAATAACAACAAAAGAAAGCTCTATTTGTGGGGAAAAAAGGACGCCAATTTTGTTTGGGTACAGTGTTGTATGACCGCGCAATTGCCATTCAAAGTGCGACAGTGTTGAAAGCTGAAAATTGGCTTGGCGGGAAGGTGCGTAAGTGCCTGGTATGGAAGTGGTTAAGGGAATCCAGTGCCCCCCCAGAACTAGTGTGTGGGTCCCCTGAAAATTACTGGGCGGGGTTATACAAAAACAGGGTGTGACCTTGACAGGAAGGGGTGGGTCATTTTTCTATTAGGAGGTGCAGATATGTAGTCAGGCCTAGGGCAGAACCAAACCTAAATATACTACTGCATATTAGGGCTTATTTAGACCGGAACCGATTTACAGCGTGTTTTTATATTGTGGGAGGAAACCCACGCAGGCACAGGGAGAACATGCAAACTCCATGCAGATGCTGTCACGGGCGGGATTCGAACCAACGACTCTTTTGCTGCTAGGTCAAAGTGCTATACACTACACCACTGTGGTGAACGAACATGATTGCAGCTGAAAGCATGAGAACTTTTATTTTTTTTTTCAATACCATGCTTTCCAGCCTTATTGACCCCGCCTCTCTCCATAAAGAGGACCTGTCACACACTAGTCCTATTACAAGGGATGTTTACATTCCTTGTAATAGGAAGAAAACTGATCATTTTTTTTTTATTTTTTTATTTCAGTGTAAAAAATTATAAAACTAAATAAAAATAAATAAGAAAACCCATTAAAAAATTTTTAAAGCGCCCCGTCCCGACGAGCTCGCGCACAGAAGCAAACGCATACGCGAGTAGCGCCCGCATATGAAAACGGTATTCAAACCACACAAGTGAGGTATCGCCGCGATCGTTAGAGTGAGAGCAATAATTCTAGCCCTAGACCTACTCTGCAACTCAAAAAATGCAACCTGTAGAATTTTTTACACGTCGCCTATCGAGATTTTTAAAGGGTAAAAGTTTGACGCCATGCCACGAGCGGGCGCAATTTTTAAGCGTGACATGTTGGGTATCATTTTACTCGGCGTAACATTATCTTTCACAATATATAAAAAAATTGGGCAAAATGTATTGTTGTCTTATTTTTTAATTCAAAAAAGTGATTTGTCTCCAAAAAAAGTGCGCTTGTAAGACCGCTGCGCAAATACGGTGTGACAAAAAGTATTGCAATGACTGCCATTTTATTCCCTAGGATGTCTGCTAAAAAAAAATATATAATGTTTGGGGGTTCTGATTAATTTTCTAGCAAAAAAATTTTGATTTTCACATGAAGGAGAGAAGTGCCAGAATTAACCCGGTGGGCAAGTGGTTAAAGTACTCATGGCTATAAAGAATAGAGTCATTGCTCATTAAAAAAAAAAAAAAAAAAAAAAAAAAGGGGGTCCCTCCAAATTAAATTACCAGGCCCTTCAGGTCTGGAATGGATATTAAGGGGAACCCCGCCGTAAAAAAAAACCCAAAAAATGGCGTGGGGTCCCCCCAAATATCCATACCAGACCCTTCAGGTCTGGTGTGGATTTTAAGGGGAACTCCACCCCAAATTGAAAAAAAATGGCGTGGAGTCCCCCTAAAAATCCACACCAGACCCTTATCCGAGCACGTTGACCTGGCCGGCCGCAGAAAAGAGGGGGGGACAGAGTGCGGCCCCCCCTCTCTCCTGAACCGCACCAGGCCACATGCCCTCAACATGGGGAGGATGTCCCCATGTTGATGGGGACAAGGGTCTCATCCCCACAACCCTTGCCCGGTGGTTGTGGGGGTATGCGGGCGGGAGGCTTATCAGAATCTGGAAGACCCCTTTAACAAAGGGGACCCCCAGATCCTGGCCCCCCCCCTATGTGAAATGGTAATGGGGTACATTGTACCTCTACCATTTCACCCCAAAAAAAATGTCAAAGTGTTAAAAATGACAGTAGCCGGTTTTTGACAAATCTTTTAATAAAATCTTCTTTTCTTCTTTCCTTCGGGTTTCTTCCGCTGCTTCTATCTTCTCGTCCACATCTTGCCCGACGTCTTCTTCTATCTTCTCCGTCCGTCCTTCAGCCTTCTGGTCCCGCATCTTGTGTCTTCTCCGGTCTTCTTCTCGGTCCGCCAGCCTTCTCGTCCCCGGACTCAGCGTTTGAATTTGAATTGGGCCGTCGTGTTCCCGCTCCTGGGACCCGCCCCCCTCTGACGCCACAAGTAAACTCCTTAGAAGGTCATGTGCGTCAGAGGGGGGCGGGGTCACATGAGTGTGACACGGCGGGAACTTCTTCTCCGGGCGGCGCGATTGAAATTGAATTCCCCCGCTGTGTGACGCTCTGTGACCCCGCCCCCCTCTGACGCACATGACCTTCTAAGGAGTTTACTTGTGGCGTCAGAGGGGGGCGGGTCCCAGGAGCGGGAACACGACGGCCCAATTCAAATTCAAACGCTGAGTCCGGGGACGAGAAGGCTGGCGGACCGAGAAGAAGACCGGAGAAGACACAAGATGCGGGACCAGAAGGCTGAAGGACGGACGGAGAAGATAGAAGAAGACGTCGGGCAAGATGTGGACGAGAAGATAGAAGCAGCGGAAGAAACCCGAAGGAAAGAAGAAAAGAAGATTTTATTAAAAGATTTGTCAAAAACCGGCTACTGTCATTTTTAACACTTTGACATTTTTTTGGGGGTGAAATGGTAGAGGTACAATGTACCCCATTACCATTTCACATAGGGGGGGGGCCAGGATCTGGGGGTCCCCTTTGTTAAAGGGGTCTTCCAGATTCTGATAAGCCTCCCGCCCGCATACCCCCACAACCACCGGGCAAGGGTTGTGGGGATGAGACCCTTGTCCCCATCAACATGGGGACATCCTCCCCATGTTGAGGGCATGTGGCCTGGTGCGGTTCAGGAGAGGGGGGGGGCCGCACTCTGTCCCCCCCTCTTTTCTGCGGCCGGCCAGGTCAACGTGCTCGGATAAGGGTCTGGTGTGGATTTTTAGGGGGACTCCACGCCATTTTTTTTTTCAATTTGGGGTGGAGTTCCCCTTAAAATCCACACCAGACCTGAAGGGCCTGGAATGGATATTTGCCGGGAACCGCACGTCTTTTTTTTTTTTGGTTTTTACGGCGGGGTTCCCCTTAATATCCATTCCAGACCTGAAGGGCCTGGTAATTTAATTTGGGGGAACCCCTACACATTTTCTTGTTTGTTTTATGAATGAATCCCTTTAGAATTGTCAGAGCCGACAATTCATTATAGCCGCGAGTGAATTTTTAAATGACTTTTTTCCTTCTGAATGTCACTTTGTGCAGGGGGAGTTCTAAGTGCGGGAAAAATGCGCTATTTCACATGCTGACATTACACCCCCCCTAGGTACGAAATTTAAAGGAATATTTCACTTTTATTGTTTCACTTTAAGAATTATTAATTTCACTGCTCCCGAAAAAACGGCCGTTTTAAAAAATAAAAAAAGCATTGATACATGTTCCCTGGGGCAGGACTGAGGTCCCCAAACACTTTTTAGGACAAAACTTGCAGATTAGCCTTTAAAATGAACACTTTTGATTTCTCCCATAGACTTCTATAGGGAGTTCAGCGCGGCTTTTCATATTAGTTTCAATGCGCCGGCTGCTGCGCTGGTTCATGCGCCCAATTAAGCCTCCACCCGGAGTACTAATTAACGCATGAACCAGCGCAGCGCACAGAGCATAGTAAATCAGGCCCAATGTGTAAAAGACATATGAGGCACTGTGTATAATATGAATTTAAAAAGCTCTATTTGTAGGTAGGAAATACTGTGTGTAGTTACAGTAAAACCTTGGATTACAAGCATAATTCATTCTGGAAACATGCTTGTAATCCAAAGCACTTGTATATCAAAGTGAATTTCCCCATACGAAATAATGGAAACTCAGGTGATTCGTTCCACAACCATTTAATTCATAGGTCTTGCAGTTTATAGTCCATATAAAAAGATTATAACAATGTGAGGTTGTGTAACCATAAAATGTCCATCCACAAATGGAAGCCTCCACAAGGGGATTAGGAGCAAAATCCATCAGGAGCTACAGAGTATAAAAGAGAAGAGAGGCGCCTCTAAGTGTAGAAATATGGTTACATTTAATGAAGGTACGGCATTTAGCAACTCACATGGTTGATGATTTGGAGAGGCACATCTAAGTATGCAGGCTTTCCGGGGAAAAACTGTACACATACACCATCCCCGGCACCGCCGGCTCTCACTGCTGTCAGTCTGCAATCGTGACCGGGAAGACTACCCTGCAGTAGAGCGATCTGAATGTGTAGCTTGAACCTCTTGTGGAGTGCAGCTTGGAAGGGATGGTGGTGTGGAGGATGGTCTATGTGGACAGCTTTACACCGGATGCCTGCATATTTAGATGTACCTGATTTAATCATCAACCATGGGAGTTGCTAAATGTTGTACCTTCATTAAATGTAAACATATTGCTACATATAGAGGGGCCTCTCTTCTCTTTTATACTCAGTTGTGACATGATCGCTTGTATATCAAGTCAAAATGTATTTAAACATGTTGCTTGTCTTTCAAAACGCTCTCAAACCAATATTTTACTGTACAAGGAAAAGTGTGTAACAGGGAGATATATGCTAGCAGAGAGGTAAGAGGCATTGGGTATAATATAGATGCTTGCGGCAATCCATGTAATAGGGAGGTATGAGATATTGCATGTAATTGAGAGAAATTAGGCACTGCATAGAATAAAGGTAAGAGGCTCTGCATGTAATATAACACTATATAACACTATATATATATATATATATATATATATATATATATATATATATATATATATATATATATATATATACATATATATATATATGAGTCTTTTTAAGACAGAGCATGTGATAGATCTAGGTGCTTTGTTAAATTGTATATTTTGGCTAAAGCATTCGAAATTGCACCAATGCAATACCTGGATACAATTCGTAGTAGCAACCATGGGTGGTCTTGGTGGCCACAAGTCTGATGACATTGTTGTTGTGCAGTGGACAGGCCTATAATACACAGGCACAGGCGATGAACAGAAATTGTGGAAAATTATCTAAAGGGCTGTATAAAAAAATATCCTCCTGTGTTATATAAACTCAATAAGTGTGAGCTATTCTAACAAAAATAGATCAACCAAACAAAAAATAATTGCAGCACTCACTAGTGTTAAAAAAGGAATATATATACTTAATAAACAAATATCCACCTTCAAAAGCATACATCAGTGCCATCACACCACAATCATATATGAAAATCATAAAAGTACCTACCCTTAAGAATAATATAGTGCTGTCCCTTTTTAAAATGTGACCCAAAAGTATGCAATGTGCTCTTTAGTGCTCAATCTTCATATGCTGTTCTACATGAAACCTGCACGAAAATATTAACACACACCACCATTCCATGTTCCTTTCCCTATTTATGTATAAATAAGATGAACTCCCACTTTAAATGGTGGGACCTGGTTATCATAGGTCCATACTGTGCCTTTCCCCTTTAAGGCCCCTTTCACACTGGGGCGGGGGTGGCGGTGGTAAAGCGCCGCTATTTTTAGCGGCACTTTACCGCCAATTTCGCGACGCTATTGGCTACTAGCAGGGCGGTTTTACCCCCGCTAGCAGCCGAGAAAGAGTTAAAAACCACTGCAATGCGCCTCTGCAGGGGCGCATTGCCGGCGGTAGTGATTTAAATGGGCAGGAGCCAATGGGCAGGAACCACTTTTTTTACCGTCCTGCTAGCGCACCGCTCCAGTTTCAAAGCCCTCGGGGCTTTCACACTGGAGACACAGCAGCGGCTATTTAGGGTCGGTTTGCAGGCAGGATTTGTAGCGCAATAGCGCTCCAGTGTGAAAGGGGTCTAAGGGGATATATGTAATAGCACCACCTCATCTCCCACACTGCACAGTAGGTGCTACAGTACAGTATTTGTGCCTCCTTCCAATTAAAAGATGGCTGCAAAAACGCCTTCCACTCCACTCTGCAGGTGGGCACAGATCTATTCTCCAAATATTAAATGAAAACTAATAGTGCTCTCCATTTAAAAGGTTTATTTAAAATAAATATATAAAAGATACACTTACATTAAAAGGTACACATGACAAGACACGACAAGACACAATGTCATCACATCATCAGTACTGTGAACACTGCTGGCAGCACAGAGAGGCAGAGGCAAACTTAAAACTTTAAATTTTAACTTGAAATAAACATTTTAAAGAGAGAGCACTATTAGTTTAACTGTATTTTTGGAGAATATATACCGTATGCAGGGAAAGGGAGTCACCGCTCCAGGTGGGTCTACTGAGCAATCAAAAACCTCTCAGGAAACCGAGGGTGCCGGTGAGTGCATACGGTATATGATAGAAACTTCAAAAGGATGGACAGCCGCACTCCAAAAAAAACTCTTGAGTTGTCTTTATTTGTAAAATCAATAGAAAATGCACCACAGAAAAGCAGCAAAAAATGGGAAAAGAATAGCCTATCCTTTACACACTGTCTCAGTGCTTATTCATGGTGAATAAGCACTGAGACAGTGTGAAACTCATAGGCTATTCTTTTCCCATTTTTTGCTGCTTTTCTGTGGTGCATTTTCTATTGATTTTACAAATAAAGACAACTCAAGAGTTTTTTTTTGGAGTGCGGCTGTCCATCCTTTTGAAGTTTCTATCATATACCGTATGCACTCACCTGCAAAGTGGAGGAGAATGTGTGGTGTTGTTGCAGCTGTCTTTTAAAGGGAAAGGGTGATAATAGGACCTACTGTGAAGTGGAAAACATGGGGTAGTGATATTATATATATCCCCATAAAGTGGAAAGGCTCAGCATAAACCTATGATAACCAGATCCCACGTTAATGCGGTGTTCCAGCCTGGGGGAAAAAATGGAAAAGTCAGCAGCACCAAATACTGAAGCTGCTGACTTTTAATATAAGGACACTTACCTGTTCAGAAAGCCCACAATGTCGACACCCCAGCCGATTTTCGTATTGGCTCTCAGGTCCTGCCTTCACCATTCGTGGTAATGGAAACCGACTCCCTATTGTGCTTTCTAACTGGCCCCCCCGGTGGTGTAGGAAGGAGGAGGTGGGCCGAACTTCTGAGGGACTGCGCCAGGGCGCAGCCTCCCAGAAGTGGGGATACGGTAGATACCTGTACAAAAAAAACAGGAAGCAGATCAGCAGAGCTTCCACTTTTGGGTGGAACTCTGCTTTAAGGGTGAGAGTCTGTCTTATTTATAAAATGGGAAAGGAACGTGGAATGGTGGTGTGTCAATATTTTCCATGTGGGATCCATGTGAAACAGCATATCAAGATTGAGTACTGAAGAGCACATTTCATACTGTTGAGTCACGTCTTAAAAAGGGCCAGTATTGTATAATTCTGAAGGGTAGAACTTTTATGATTTTCATTTATTATTGTGGTGTGATGGCACTGATGTATGTTTTTCACTAAGGGTAGTATTTTTTAATTGAGTATATTTTAAGTAGTTGCAGAAACCTGAAAAATAAAATTTTAATTTCAAAACAAATTTGGATGATATCATGAGGCCTGCATTAACAGCAGATAGCATAATCTGTCTTGCAGCTTAGCAACATTCTCAATAGTCAAACTTGTAAAGCAATACTACTGAGGTCTAAAACTTTATCTGATGCAGCACCATTTTTATGTATTTGTGTGTATTATACAGTGTAAAATGATATTATAATACCATCAGCACTTCTTACATATAAAATAAAATACATTGACTGAATACTGGGTTTCCGAAGCTTTGAAAAAACTCTGACTGTTTTTTTTTTTTTAAAGCTCAGAATATTGTCATGTTGTAATTTTTCTCTCTATGTCAAAAAGAAAACAGTGATTTCTAATTGTTATAAGTAAAAGCATTGCAATAAACACTTCATGATGGAATTCCAAATTGTACAGTCATAAACACCCAAAAAAACAAAATGCATGTTTTTAAATGCTTCGGAACTCATTTAAGTATTTCATGAATTTGTGCTTTCTCACTTTTCTATAATAAATCTACCTCTAGCTGTACAATCAATACCTTTATTGTTGTATACAGAAATAGTACTCTAGATTACAAACTGCCTACAAAGTACCCCAAGGTAAACATAAACAACTGCTCTGCTCATTAAATAATCTATGTGATGCCATTGCAGTCATCTAAATCATTTTGTAATATAACACGCTGCAGCAGAATGAGTTTACTTGCAGGATATATTGTATTAAAAATTTACTTTCTGTTTATTTTTGTATTTATTTGTTCTCTATTGCTGATCTTATGAATATAATTTTCTATGTCCATAATATTTTAAAGCTTTGGAATGTGGAGAGGTACTGCATTGAGTGTGGAGGGGTAAGACTAGCAGGACCTTTTATTTTTCTGGAATTAATACTCAAAGATTTTAAATAAATGTGTGTAAAATTATGTTTTTTTGGGGGATTTGTAAAAAAAAAAAAATGTCATTCATTTAATAAAAGGGATGTTTAAAGCCTATCTAAAGCCATTTTTTTTTAAGATTTTGCATAGACTATGAAATGGTTACAGCCATAGCTCCAAACTGTTCCCCATTTGGAGGGACTGCCGTTCTTTTGAAACCAAATCAATTTTGTTTTTATTAACAGGAACATTTTATGCATAGTATTAAATGTAAAATCATGTGAGTAGGCATTGCTTTGTCATACATTTCACAATGACTGCTCTTATAACTACAGAGGTGCTGAGAGGTGGAGTTTCGGAAGGTGGAGTCAGTACAGGAATCACTGCTTGCAGACAGCAAGGTACCTTGGGATATTTAGTCCTAACAATGATCTCAACATAAAAGGACTAACTATTGTTTGTAATGCTATTACAACGCTGGTGTTGTATATAAACTGAAAGATATGGATCTAATTTACAGTAATACACCATTCGATTAGGTCAAATTGTGATGTTGGCATCTGTGCATTTTCTCCACTGTGCATTCCCACAGTTGATCTCCTAGCACTAAACCTGTGAAATTTGTGTGGCATTTTATGCCTAACCCGTCTCAAACGAAACATTTTTTCCTCTGTTGTTTCACGTACTATATATGGATCCTATTGAAATTGTGGAGGAATAGGAAACGGGATATATTACGGTGCAACGAATCAAGCGGTAATGAAGAGAAAAAAAAATGTCTTGTATAAAAAATTACAAAATTATTTTATTTGATACAAAAAACATTTAAAATCTATAGTTCATTCGATATTGTAAATACTAGTGGTCGTCAAATAGCAGGATTGTAGTTTTTTTGAAAGAACAGAAATCGCATTTTCCCGACATGTTTTGCGGGTTCCGCTTCCTCAGGGGAAAATGACATCCATTCTAATGATTACAAGTAGATAGAAAACATAGTCAGATTAGCCATATAGAATCATAAACAGATACTACATGGATACAAAAATGTATATACAAAATGTTATATATGAGCAAACAATGTATGGCAGGTGGCCCGAGTGCCCTAAAAGACAGCAATGCATGCTTACCTACGAATTCCTGCAGTATCCGACAATCAACGACCCCCAGAGGCGTGGACTGGAGTGTGCAAACCCTCAGATAAAATAAAGGGAGTGTTCCAAGGAAAGTCACAACAGGATGCTCTATATGGTTAATGCAAACGTGGTGGGTCAGAGGACCGAAATATGAGATATAAATGTATGGACTGAAAGACAAGGGGGAAGGGTCCCTCATATACATATGTATATTAAAGTATAAATGGTCCACAGAGGGGGCCACATATAAAGTCTTGTAGACAATGGCCCGGATTCACATACATCGGCGCATATTTATGCCGCGGTAGCGTATCTCTTTTACGCTACACCGGCGCAGCGCACAGAGGCAAGCACTGAATTCACAAAGCACTTGCTCCCACTCGCTCTTAGGCCCCGTACACACGACCAAACATGTATGCTGAAACTGGTCCGTGGACCAGTTTCAGCATACATGTTCGGTCGTGTGTAGGCACGAGCGGGCTGAATTCCAGCAAACATTTGCCCGCCGGGCCTTTTCCCAGCACACAAATATTCCTGGACTTGTTTTAAAACCGTCCGCTGGAATCCTGCCCGCTCGGACATGTACGGTCGTCAGTACAGACCTACCGTACATGTCCGAGCGCCCGCCGTCCCTCGCATGCGTCGAATGACTTCAACGCATGCGTGGAAGCCTTTAAATGGCAGGCCCGCCCACGTCGCCGCGTCATCGCCGCGTCATCGTCGCGGCGACGACACGGACACGCCCCGCGTATTGTTTACGCGCGGACTTCTGTACGATGGTTAGTACAGCCATCGTACAGAAGCCCTCTGGCAGACATGTACGGTGAAAACGGTCCGACGGACCGGTTTCATCGTACATGTTTGCTCGTTAGTACCCGGCCTTAAAGATACGCTGGGTTTCCTCGGCGTAAGCCAGCGTAGGTGGAAGTGGGCGTGAGCCATGCTAATGAGGCGTGACCCCATGCAAATGATGGGCCAAGCGCCATAGAAGTACTTAAAATGAACGGCGCATGCGCCGTCCCGTGGCCGCATTCCCAGTGCGCATGCTCAGAATCACGTCGAAACAACTGCCTAAGATACATTGAATCACTGCCACGACGTGAACGTAACCGACGCCTAGTCATATTCACGTACAACGTAAACGACAAAAGATACAACGGCTTGTGTTCCCTGGTCCATACCTTTGCATGAGTTGCGCCTCCTATATGGTGAATAACTTTACGTCGGACGTACGACTTACGCAAACCACGTATATTATGCGCCGGGCGCAACTACATTCGTGAATTGGCGTATCTCCCTCATTTGCATATGTGCATAGAAAATCAATGGGAGCGGAAAATGCGTAAATATGCGCCCACGATACGACGGCGTAGGCAAGTTACGTCGGTCGTAGGAAGCCTATTTTTAGACGTATCTCAGATTGTGGGCACGGTGCACAGATACGACGGCGCCGGCACGTTACACTTGCACGGCGTATCTCGAGATACGTCGGCGTAAGTGCTTTGTGAATCCGGGCCAATGTCTCCAAAAGTTACTTACATGAAAAAATATCGAAGTTATAAAAGAGGGGGAGGAGAAAAGCAGTTAATGCATTCGTCCTAAGCCCTCTTCCTCCTTGGGATGCAGAGAAGAGAATGTAGGTCGTTTATGCGTGTACTGGGGAGAAAAAATGTAACAGAAAAAAGAAGAAACAATACCAATTTTAATTAACCACTTAAGGACCACCCCATGTACATATACGTCCACAATATGGCACGTACAGGCACATGGGCGTATAGGTACGTCCTCGCCTATTAGCGGGTGGGGGGTCCGATCGGGACCCCCCCCGCTACATGCGGAGGTCGGGTCCGCTCGGGGAGCGATCCGGGACCACGGCGCGGCTATTTGTTTATAGCCGCTCCGTCGCGATCGCTCCCCGGAGCTGAAGAACGAGGAGAGCCGTGTGTAAACACGGCTTCCCCGTCCTTCACTATGGCGGCGCATCGATCGCGTCATTCCCTTTATAGGGAAGACACGATCGATGACGTCATTCCTACAGCCACACCCCCAAACAGTTGTAAACACATACTAGGTGCACCCTAACTCCTACAGCGCCACCTGTGGTTAACTCCCAAACTGCAACTGTCATTTTCACAATAAAGAATGCAATTTAAATGCATTTTTTGCTGTGAAAATGACAATGGTCCCAAAAATGTGTCAAAATTGTCCGAAGTGTCCGCCATAATGTCGCAGTCACGAAAAAAATTGCTGATCGCCGCCATTAGTAGTAAAAAAAAAATAAAAAATAAAAATGCAATAAAACTATCCCCTATTTTGTAAACACTATAAATTTTGCGCAAACCAATCGATAAACGCTTATTGCGATTTTTTTTACTAAAAATAGGTAGAAGAATACGTATCGGCCTAAACTGAGGAAAAAAAATGTTTTTATATATGTTTTTGGGGGATATTTATTACAGCAAAAAGTAAAAAATATTGCTTTTTTTTCAAAATTGTCGCTCTATTTTTGTTTATAGCGCAAAAACTAAAAACCGCAGATGTGATCAAATACCACCAAAAGAAAGCTCTATTTGTGGGGAAAAAAGGACGCCAATTTTGTTTGGGAGCCACGTCGCACGACCGCGCAATTGTCTGTTAAAGCGACGCAGTCCCGAACTGTAAAAACACCTTGGGTCTTTAGGCTGCATATTGGTCCGGGGCTTAAGTGGTTAAATGCCGCTTACCTCCTTAAGGGGCAGATAAAACAATAAGGAAAACATTTGCTAGATAAATAAATGAAAAATAATAAAGCAGGCTAAAAGCCTGCTATTATATTCCCAATGATAGGGGGAGACATAGTATGGGTGAATGGTAAATAAGAGGCAATGTAATTGCACCGCGAAAGACTGATTAGAGGTTAGATCTCCTTAATAGCAATTACTGTACATAGGGGAATTCCCTGTAATGGTATGCACTGTGTCTAATCAAGATGTCTTGAATGGGGAAATTAACCAGTGTCCACTGTGTTAGAATTACTATCAGATGGAGATATATATGGGAAAAGGGTGAATTCTTAGAAAAAAGCAAAAGAATATTTGCTGAAATGGAGAAAAAAATTAAAATTTTTAAAGTCAATGCGGTGTAACTACCGCAAAACTTTCTCTCACCAAATCTCCCACTATCACAGCAAGAGCCCACCGCTCTCTGCGCACACAGTGCCGTGAGAGCTGATTTATAGATCATCCTGACTTGGCACAACAACGTGCTGAAAAAAACGAAGTTCAATGCTTCCAAGCATGCGTCGACTTGATTCTGAGCATGCGTGGATTTTTAACCGATGATCGTGCCTACTAACGATCGTTTTTTTCCAATCGGTTCAGAATCCATTGGTTAAATTTAAAGCAAGTTGGCTTTTTTTTAACCGATGGTTAAATAACCTATGGGGCCCACACACGATCGGTTTTGACCGATGAAAACGGTCTATCTATCCTCTGGTTAACCTATCGTGTGTACGAGGCCTAACACTGTGGACACTGGTTAATTTCCCCATTCAAGACATCTTGATTAGACACAGTGCATACCATTACAGGGAATTCCCCTATGTAATTGCTATTAAGGAGATCTAACCTCTAATCAGTCTTCCGCGATGCAATTACATTGCCTCTTATTTACCATTCACCCATACTATGTCCCCCCTATCATTGGGAATATAATAGCAGGCTTTTAGCCTGCTTTATTATTTTTCATTTATTTATCTAGCAATTTTTTTTCTTATTGTTTTATCTGCCCCTTAAGGAGGTAAGTGGCATTTAATTAAAATTGGTCTTTTTCCTTCTTTTTTCTGTTACATTTTTTCTCCCTAGTACACGCATAAATGACCTACATTCTCTTCTCTGCATCCCAAGGAGGAAGAGGGCTTAGGACGAACTCATTAACTGCTTTTCTCCTCCCCCTCTTTTATAACTTCGTTATTTTTTCATGTAAGTAACTTTTGGAGACATTGTCTACAAGATTTTATATGTGGCCCCCTCTGCGGACCATTTATACTTTAATATACATATGTATACGAGGGACCCTTCCCCCTTGTCTTTCAGTCCATATATTTATATCTCATATTTCGGCCCTCTGACCCACCACTTTTGCATTAACCATATAGAGCGTCCTGTTGTGACTTTCCTTGGAACACTCCCTTTATTTCATCTGAGGGTTTGCACACTCCAGTCCATGCCTCTGGGGGTCGTTGATTGTCGGATACTGCAGGTATTCGTAGGTAAGCATGCATTGCTGTCATTTGGGGCACTTGGGCCACCTGCCATACATTGTTTGCTCATATATAACATTTTGTATATACATGTTTGTATCCATGTAGTGTCTGTTTATGATTCTATATGGCTAATCTGACTATGTTTTCTATCTAGTTGTAATCATTAGAATGGATGTCATTTTCCCCTGAGGAAGCAGAACCCGCGAAACATGTTGGGAAAATGCGGTTTCTATTTGTTCTTTCAAAAAAACTACATTCCTTCTATTTGACGACCACTAGTATTTACGATATAGAATGAACTATAGATTTTAAATGTTTTTTGTATCAAATAAAATCATTTTGTAATTTTTTATACAAGACATTTTTCTTTCTCATCATTAATATATCTCGTTTCCTATTCCCCCACAATTTCAATATTATCTTTTTGGGATTAGGTGCCTAGATGAATAGGTGATTCTATAAGTGTCTGGACTAAAAAATATATATGGATCCTATATTTTTCAAGCCCCTTTGAATGAGCTCTTTCAAATCCCTACTGTAATAGAATGTATCCTATGTACTACTTATCCCCGGGATTGTGTATTTCTATCTTTCACATAATTGTTTGCAGTCATTTTAAGTGAAACAAAAATGAACATAGAGCGTGCACAGATAAACCTCATTGAGTAGCCAAAAGCATTACCGTCCCTGAGAAAAAAATACATATATATTCCCAATTAAGGGATGGGGCATGGGACTATACAAATGCAATTGTGTATATCTAGAAAATTAATCCTAAATGTGTAATAAGCGATACCATTGATAGCTCTGAGACCACAGAAACTGTACACCGATAACAATTTATATGTAAAAAAATATAATTTTAATAATACACATTATTGAATACATAGAAAAGATTTAAAAGACAGAATCTTATAACAGATTGAATTTCACCATTGGTTGATTTCTAGGATGTTATACACAAAGGGTCCGACATGTTTCGCCCATTCGGGCTTCCTCGGGGACATGTGTGTATATAAAAAACTCAATCTATAAGTGAATGAAAATGTAAATGTGGTGAAACATCTTAACCACTTAAGGACCGGACCAAAATGCTGCCTAAAGACCCAAGGTGTTTTTACAGTTCGGGACTGCGTCGCTTTAACAGACAATTGCGCGGTCGTGCGACGTGGCTCCCAAACAAAATTGGCGTCGAGCTTTCTTTTGGTGGTATTTGATCACCTCTGCGGTTTTTATTTTTTGCGCTATAAACAAAAATAAAGCGACAATTTTGAAAAAAATGCAATATTTTTTACTTTTTGCTATAATAAATATCCCCCAAAAACATATATAAAAAATGTTTTTTCCTCAGTTTAGGCCGATACGTATTCTTGTACCTATTTTTGGTAAAAAAAATCGCAATAAGCGTTTATCGATTGGTTTGCGCAAAATTTATCGCGTTTACAAAATAGGGGATAGTTTTATTGCATTTTTATTAATTTATTTTTTTTACTACTAATGGCGGCGATCAGCAATTTTTTTCGTGACTGCGACATTATGGCGGACACTTCGGACAATTTTGACACATTTTTGGGACCATTGTCATTTTCACAGCAAAAAATGCATTTAAATTGCATTCTTTATTGTGAAAATGACAGTTGCAGTTTGGGAGTTAACCACAGGTGGCGCTGTAGGATTTAGTGTACACTTAGTGTGTGTTTACAACTGTAGGGGGTGTGGCTGTAGGAATGACGTCATCGATCGAGTCTCCCCTATAAAGGGGATCACTTGATCGATGCAGCGCCATAGTGAAGCACGGGGAAGCCGTGTTTACATACGGCTCTCCCCGTTCTTCAGCTCCGGGGAGCGATCGCGACGGAGCGGCTATAAACAAATAGCTGCACCGTCGTCCCGGATCGCTCCCCCCGCGTGTAGCGGGGGGGTCCCGATCGGACCCCCGATCCACGTCTAGGCAGGGACGTACAGGTACGCCAATGTGCCTGTACGTGCCATTCTGCCGACATATATGTACATGCGGCGGTAGGGAAGTGGTTAATAAATATAAATTTGTATCATACTATTTTTTTATTAGTATGATACAAATTTATATTTATTAAGATGTTTCACCACATTTACATTTTCATTCACTTATAGATTGAGTTTTTTATATACACACATGTCCCCGAGGAAGCCCGAATGGGCGAAACATGTCGGACCCTTTGTGTATAACATCCTAGAAATCAACCAATGGTGAAATTCAATCTGTTATAAGATTCTGTCTTTTAAATCTTTTCTATGTATTCAATAATGTGTATTATTAAAATTATATTTTTTTACATATAAATTGTTATCGGTGTACAGTTTCTGTGGTCTCAGAGCTATCAATGGTATCGCTTATTACACATTTAGGATTAATTTTCTAGATATACCCAATTGCATTCGTATAGACCCATGCCCCATCCCTTAATTGGGAATATATATGCAGTCATTTTAAGTGTTATGCATTCACCACTCGGAGACACTTTACAGCCTTCCAATGCACACTCCTTTTTTACAACCTAACTCTTGATTACTCGGTTACTTAATTTTTGTTTGTTCTTAAGGTTTTTTAAGCCTCCTCATGAAGCAGGGTCATTTAACTTTCAAACATATTGTGGGAGATTTAATAATACTGGAGCACTCAGAATCTGGTGCAGCTGTGCATGGTAGCCATTTAGTTATTAACTTCAGCTTGCTTAAAAAAAAGTACTTGTTACCCCAACACGTCATGTTCCTAAAATGTACCTGCTGTACCATGTACTTGTATGAGAAAGTATCTTGTTCTCTTTGTATTTGTCACGGAAGCATGAATCAGACGTACAACAACGGATAAATGAAATAGGAAGGCTTTATTAAAAACCAAACAGCAAGGTTAAAGTCCAAACGGATGATCAAACAGTCAGCAGAGCCTTCCACCGGAGCCAGGGTTGATAGCCAGGAATGGGAGTCAGCCAAGCCGGAGTCCGTAGTCAGAGAGAGGTGGTAAAACGAAGCCGGGGATCGGGAGCCAGAAGGATAGTCCGAACAAAGCCGGGAATCAGGAGCCAGAAGGATAGTCCGTGGAAGCCGGGTTGGTAACCAAGATCAAGCAGCACAATCACAGGAGAGTGTAGACGAGGATGCCCAAGCAAGGGAATGCTACAGCAGGGTGTGGTAAGTTAAAGGAACCCCAAGAAGCAAGATGGCTGCCAGCACATGTCAGTGATAAGAAGCCTGCAAGGAGGTAAGACCATGACAGTATTGCTTCCTTTGTGTGAAATCCCTGGTGTTCCTGCTAGTCCCCTTGCATTCCTATTAAAAACTGATCACACTAAACAGGAGAGCATGCTTTTTTGTAATCAGAAGTCCTCGCCCCAAACCCCAAAAAAGTTGCATGGCAGAATTATTATAAGCAAAAACAGACAAAATTAAGGCAAAAGCCAAAAAGGCAGTGCACAAACTTCCTGTTCATCTCAATCATTACATAGCAGTGAGTGAGTGAGTGAATAACTGCCTGAAACCCAGACACAATATTCATAATGTACTGTGGCTCCCCAAGTAACCAAGTACCACAACCGCCGAGTGCATAGGGGTGCGCACGGGTCCCATCCCCATACACAGGAGAAAGGGCTTGATCTGCTCATCCTCCTCCCAAACCTACCCATCTGTCTGCCCACCCACGCTCCAATCTCCGGCGTTCTGTGCCTCAGCAAAGGGATTTGTGGGCTGGAAATTTGAAGCTCAGAAACCGGCAGATACATTATGGATGAAAGGTGTCGATATCTGAGCCTCCATTTTCGGGTGACTGAGCTCACCATTCATTGTCTGTGACTGAAGTCTCCCGCTCTTCTCTCTTCTGCCTCCGAATGAGTGAGTGCACTAAGGTAAGAGGGACTTAGATTTAAGGGGTGCCCTGTGGATTCTGATGTAAGGGAGGCTTTGGGAATCCTAATTTTAGAAGGAATGCTGGGAGCTCTGATGTTTGTGGGAGGTTTGGTGAGCAGAAACCACCTTCCATTAGAGTTCTCCTTCACATAAGAGTTCTCAGCGCTTCCCCTTAAAAAAAAAAATTGCTGTGCGCCACAAAAGCATTCGGGTTTGGCTTGAAGGAAAGGTGGCAGCCCTATAAACATGTTAGATTTAGAAGCAATCATAAAACAACAGTCTTAGTGGGGTGTGGATCAGGAATTATGCACGTCCCCCAAAACCCACAAAAAACATATTTATTTGTAATCCAATATACACATTGCATATTCCGATCTTGTGTACAAGGCATTAGACATCCATGTCTGGGCCAAAACACACCAGTTCTAGATTTGGTGTAAACCCACACTTGCTTGATTTATAATGTGATTTCTTGGGGTTCCATGATGTGAAACCCATCAAAAATGTTAGCACTAGTGAATTTTAAAGATATTTCAGTAATCCCCTTTTCACACACTTAAAACGCAGATTATCAAAAAAATATACTGCATATTTCATTACCATTTTGGCAATTATATCATGCTCTAAACATTTTCATGTGCAATTGTCCAGGTCCTAACGAGAGTAAGGGTTTGGGTGCTATCTGTCTTCTGGGAGCTACAGTGAATTCCATTTGAGTGCTAATTGCCACGATCGCGGTAATTTGAGCGCTTATTAGCGTGCAGCGCTATAGTAAATTACCCCCATAGTGTAGTGTTTTATTAACTACTTGCCGTCGCCGCACCGTCATAATACGTCCACAAGGTGGCTCTCCTAGGCGAGATCACGTATTATGACGTCCTACCCTTTAGCCGCCACTAGGGGCGCACGCGCGCCGCCGGAGGCGCGCGCACGCGCCCCCCGCTCGCCCCCGACTCCCGTGCGTGTGCCCGGCGGGCGCGATCGCCGCCGGGCACACGCGATCGCTCGGTACAGAGCGGGGAACGGGAGCTGTGTGTGTAAACACACAGCTCTCGTTCCTGTCAGCAGGGGAAATGCTTTTCTTCGGTTCATACACTGTATGAACCGAGGATCAGTGTTTCCCCTAGTGAGGCCACCCCCCCCCCCCACAGTAAGAACACACCCAGGCATACTTAACCCCTTCCCCGCCCCCTAGTGTTAACCCCTTCACTGCCAGTGGCATTTTTATAGTAATCTAATGCATTTTTATAGCACTGATCGCTATAAAAATGCCAATGGTCCCAAAAATGTGTCAAAAATGTCCGAAGTGTCCGCCATAATGTCGCAATACCAAAAAAAAAATCGCTGATCGCCGCCATTACTAGTAAAAAAAATATTAATAAAAATGCCATAAAAATACCCCCTATTTTGTAAACGCTATAACTTTTGCGCAAACCAATCAATAAACGCTTATTGCGATTTTTTTTTACGAAAAATATGTAGAAGAATACGTATCGGCCTAAACTGAGGAAAAAAAATGTTTTTTTATATATTTTTGGGGGATATTTATTACAGCAAAAAGTAAAAAATATTCATTTTTTTCAAAATTGTCGTTCTATTTTTGTTTATAGCGCAAAAAATAAAAACCGCAGAGGTGATCAAATACCACCAAAAGAAAGCTCTATTTGTGGGAAAAAAAGGACGCCAATTTTGTTTGGGAGCCACGTCGCACGACCGCGCAATTGTCTGTTAAAGCGACGCAGTCCCGAATCGCAAAAAGTACTCTGGTCTTTGGGCAGCAATATGGTCCGGGGGGTAAGTGGTTAATTAAATTGAATACATAAGCTGCAGCATAAAATCAAATAAAGCAGATCCCTTGAGAATGTGCACACGTGTGAAATGCGTCAGCCGGGCCTACGTGCTGGTGTCATTTCCGCAGCATCCTGTGAGCTGGAGCGGTGGTATTTTATGTAAGATGTTTTGGCCTTATTTGGTTTTAAGCTGCAGGTTATGTACTCAATTTTAATAATAAAATACTACACTATATGAGCTTTACAGAGCTTGATCTCATTAATGACCATCATTCAAACAAAACACCAGAGCAGGATGTTTCAGTGATTCATAACAGTGCTTTAAGGCTTTTCATTGATTGCCATCTGGTGAGTGTTTAGATTGGCGGAGGTGCACTGCTGTGACAAGCTTTTTGCCAAACACATTTGATGAAGTGTGTTTATTTCATGCTGGATTATGATTATTATTTTCTGGCGGGTGGTGGGCTATATCACACATATTGGAATCACTCTAATATATAAATAAGATTTCTTTTAAGTCAATTCACAGATTTAATATTAGGACTTTGTATATATTATGGAACTTTTGCCCATCTATCATAGTGAGGCACTGCACACCCCTTATATGCTTACAATGGACCCGATTGTAGGCAAATTAGTCTCATATGGCTAGATTCAGAGAGATTGCCTTAACTTTAAGGCGGCGTAGCTTAGCGTATTTACGCTACGCCGCCTTAAGTCAGAGAGGCAAGTACTGTATTCTCAAAGTACTTGCCTCCTAACTTACGGCGGCGTAGCGTAAATGCGGCAGGCGCAAGCGCGTCTAATTCAAATTCGGCTGAGGGGGCGTGTTTTATGTTAATATGCTTTGACCCGACGTGATTGATGTTTTTTTGCAACTGCGCATGCACCGTGTCCCTTCATTTCCCAGTGTGCATTGCGGCTAAGTCCGCCGCACGGGCCTATTGATTTCGACGTGGACGTAAACAACGTAAATCCCTATTCACGGACGACTTACGCAAACAACGTAACATTTTCGAATTTCGAAGCGGGAACGGCGGCCATACTTTAACATTACTATTCCAACTATTTGATGGAATAACTTTAGGCCTGATAATGCGTTACGGAAACGGCGTATCTGTACTGCGTCAGCCGGGCGTACGTTCGTGAATAGGCGTAACTAGTGATTTACTTATTCTACGCCGACCGCAATGGAAGCGCCACCTAGCGTCCAGCCAAAATATTGCACCCTAAGATAGGACGGCGCAAGCCGTCGTATCTTAGATAGGTTTAAGTGTATCTCTGTTTGAGAATACACTTAAACCTAGGTCGGCGCAGATTCAGAGTTAGGTCGGCGTATCTACTGATACGCCGACCTAACTCTGCCTGAATCTAGCTAATAAAATGTATTATTCACATTTAAAAGAGTCACCTCAAGAAATGACCGTACAGTATAAAGCGAGCATAAAGGGGAATTACGGGGAGTCCCTTGTAAATATAGAGGCACTTTTATCCAATGTCCTTGTAAATATTGGAAATGTATGTGTACGGACAAAAAAAGATTATACTACCCAATGATCAAATTTTTTATCCCAAACACTATACAAATTGTAGAACTTTTGGTGTAGTATATCTTCTACTGTGTTACTGTGGCTGTTACTGTGTTGGCAAGGCCAAGATGAAATTCTGGAGGTGAGATTATAGGCACATAAAAAGTATGCAATGTTGCAATCCCGATTTACCCTTTGGCCACAATTTTAAGAATTTACAAGATGGTAGGATTCAGGAGGCAAATAGGAGATGTGGATCCTTGGCATTCCGCCCAGCTCTGGACCCCGGTGTCCTCAATTTGGGCAGATGCCCACTGATATTTATACGGCTGTGTCAAACATTCAGGTTGTCCAATTGCCATGGAACACCTGATTTCGGGGTTTAGTACCTGTTGATAGTCAAAAGTTATGCAGCTATTTTTATGTTTTTTGCAGCTTGTTTATTATGAACTTTCAGGAATCCTCCTTAACCAGGTGCCGACCATCCCAGGTACATTTACTGCAGCAGGGCTATACGTGGTTCTGCGCTTCTGGGTCTGGGGCAGCCACACGTACTGCTGGGGACCCAGCGGGAGCAAATCAGTGGGTCCAGTGGGCGTGATGTCCGTCGGTACCCATCGATTGTTCGAGAGACAGGCAGAACGGCGATCTGCCTATGTAAACAAGGCAGATTGCCATTCTGCAACAAGGGAACACAGAAGGCTGTTGCTTATATGAGTCCCCCAAGACTTAGGAGGGATCATTGGATACCTCTTTCACCCCCTTCCTCTCTCTCGTGCTCTCTCCTTTCTCTCTCTCTCTCTCTCTCATTCCCCTCGCTTTAACCCACTCCCTCTCTTTCACCCCCTCTCCCTCCCTCACCCACCCTCTCACCCCTCTCTCTCACCCCCTACTCTCACTCTTCTCACCCCTCCTCTATCACCCCTTCCTTTCTCTCACACTCTCTCTCTCAGACCCCTCCCTCTCTCTCCCTCACCCCATCCCCGTCCCTTCTCTCTCACCCCCTCCCTCACATTCCTCTCTCACCCTCTTCCTCTCTCTCACCCTCTCACATCTCTCTCTCATTCCTCTCTTTTTAACCCCCTCTCTCTCCCTCACCCATCCTCTTACCCCTCTCTCTCAACCCTACTCTCACTCCCACCCCATCCTCTCTCACCCCTTCCTTTCTCTCACACCCTCTCTCTCAGACTACTCCCTCTGCCTCTCTCTCTCACCCCTACCCCCTCTATCTCCCCCTTCTCGCATTCCTCTCTCAGCCAATCTTCCTCACCCCCTCTCTCTCAGTCACATTTTCTTCTCCCTCTTTCTCTCACCCTTTCTCCCCTCTCACTTACCCACCCTCCTCTATCTCACCCCTTCCCCTCTCTCTCTCATACCTTCAACTCACTCTCTATCTCACTCATCCTCTCTCTCTCACACTCTTCTCTCTCTCTATGTCTCTTTCACCCTTCCCCCTCTCTCCCCGCTCCGCCCTCTCCCCTCTCTCTTACCCCCACTCTCACCGCCCCCTCTCTCTCACCCCCCTATCTCTCACTCTTACCTTCCCTTTTTCCTCTCTCTTCCTCTCTCTCTCTCACACACACACCCTTTCATCTCTCCCCCTTTCCTCTCTCACCCCCTCTCTTCCTCCCTCTTTCTCTCCCTCTCACATGCACACCCTTCTCTCTTTCACCCCTTATCCTCTCTCTCTCATTCCTCTCTCTCTCTTTCTCTCTCTCTCTCTCTCTCTCACCCCCACTCTCTCTTGCCCACCTTTCTCTCTCAGAACTCCCCCTCTCTCACTACCCTCTCTTTCTCACCACCTCTCTCACCCCCTCTCTTTCTCACTCCCCTCTCTCTCACCCATCCTTTCTCTCTACCCTCCTTCCTCTCTCCCCTCCTCTCTCTCACACCCCCTCCTCTCTCTCTCTCTCTCTCTCTCTCTCACCCTCTATCTCTCATCGCTCCACTCTTTCTCTTACCCATCCCCTCTCACTCCTCTCTCTCTCTCTCTCTCTTAAGCCCCTATCACCCCTCCTCTTTCTCTCTCACCCCTCTTACCCCTCCTCTACCTCCCTCTCCCCTCCTCCTCTCTCACCCCCTTCTTTCTTTCTCCCTCACCTCCTTCTCCCCTCTTTCTCACACCCCACCTCCCTCCCTCTCTCTCTTCCCTCCTGTTTCACTCCCACCTCTATTTTCACCCCCTGACTCCCCCTCTCTCTCACTCCCTTTCTTTCTCAACCCACCTCTCTTTCACCCTCCTCCTCTTTCTCACCCCTCCTCCCCTCTATCTCCTCCTTTTTACCCCTCTCTCTCCTCCCCCTCTCTTTCCTCCTCCCCTCTCTCTCCTCCTCTTTCTCTCTCTCTCTCTCTCTCTCTCTCTCTCCTGCCTGTTTTGGTAAAAAAAAAAAAGGTTGTGAGGGATTGGCAACCCTGTCAGGAAGGAGCTGAGTGGCTGCACAAGGCAATTAACCTCTCATTAATGGGGTCTCTTTAATGTACTCTTTACTGTACTATGTAAGCAGCAACCACACCTAATGTTTGCTGCATATGCATGTGCCGCATTTCTTTCCATGATTGGAAAGGGTGGATAGGCAAATAGACTTTATGGGCACAACACGATAAGGTAAAAATTCTTATTGAGCTTTATTGAAAGGATATACAAAACAATTAAAAATAATAGACAATGAATAGTATAACAGAACTATTCATGACAAGGACATTGAATAACAATAAGCACACCACCTAACAACCCATATAGAATTGAAAAAATATACTGGATTAAATGACACAAGGTCATCACCTCCTACAGTATAATGGTAGATAGTAATGTTGGCAGTGATTAATAAAGGCTGTTAGCTGGATTCAGGTAGGGCGGCTCACATTTGAGGCGGCGTAGCGTATCGCATATAGGCTACGCCGCCGTAAGTCAGAGAGGCAAGTGCTGTATTCACAAAGCACTTGCCTCCTAAGTTACGGTGGCTTAGCGTAAATGGTCTGGCGTAAGCGCGCCTAATTCAAATGAGGATGAGGGGGCGTGTTTTATGTAAATGACTCGTGAACCAACGTGATTGACGTTTTTTATGAACGGCGCATGCGCCGTCCATGGACATATTCCAGTGTGCATTGCTCCAAAGTACGCCGTTCCGACGTGAATGTAAATTACGACTTACGCAAACGACGTAAAAAGATAGGCCTGTTCCGACATCCATACCTTGCATGGGCTGCGCCACCTAGGGACCAGCTTTATCTTTACGCCGGCGTATCTCTAACGTAAACGGCATAACTAATTGCGACGGGCGCACGTACGTTTCTGAATCGGCGTATCTAGTCATTTGCATATTCTACGCCAAACTCAACGGTAGCACCACCTAGCGGCCACCGTAAATATGCACCCTAAGGTACGACGGCGTAGGAGACTTACACCGCTCGAATCTTAGCCTAATTTAAGCGTATCTGGTTTCCAGAATACGCTTAAATTTGCGACGGCGTAGATTCAGAGTTACGACGGCGTATCTACTGATAAGGCGGCGTAACTCTCTGTGAATCTAGCTATGTGTGTCGTATGTTGCTCAAATCTTAACTCGACATGTTGCGTGAATATATTCGCTTCCTCAGGAGTTTTGATGTGATATATTAAGTAGATAAAAATTGAAACAACAAACAGATGTGGTCAGTATAGGAGCCAAGGTAGCATGGATTATCACACAGTTAACACAGTTATTCAGAACCCCAATGGTTAGGGGACTGATGTAACGCCCAAGTTCCTGACAATGGCAATTCCTGGTCAGCTATCCTAATATCCAAAATTGTCAAAAATGACAGTAGGCCATAGACAAATCATATACTGAGCACTTGATTATATGCCTCAGTTTAGGTAACAGCTCTTTGAGCAGCAGAGATGCCTGTACTTCATCAACAGCAGAGGTAGATATGTACATGCCTATGCATTATATAGATTTTTTGTTTTCTTTTGTGTGACCATGCATTTAAATTCTAGAATTGTAAAATATTTTTCCTATTGTAATTAAAGGTACATGAGATTGGCTATCTGCTCCTTGCAAGCATTTTAATATTTAATTTTAAGTAGGATGAAAAAGTTGAACACCTGCACTTCCAAAATAATAATGAGCAAATGTAAGTATGTATTTCTAATACTACCTACATATGTATATGTTCTAGGGCTGTGGAAATTAACTATTAATTCATCGATTAATCTTTAATTTTTTTGATCGATCAAAATTTTTTTCATCAATCAAAATTATTTTGATTGGTACTCACCTCTCCGCCGGCTTCCGGGCCTTCAGGGAGTTCCGTCGGAGATCCGGTGAAGTCACGGACACCGGCTGGGCTTGCCATGTCCATCTGAAGGGCTCCTTTGCTGTGCCTTCATATCTGCATGCCGGCGGGACCTTACTATCTGCCACACGCAAGGGCTGTTACACTTCCCTCTATCACTTCCCCCTATCAACTTGGGATTCTACAGCCATCCACTGGGAGTTGTGATAGTTCCCTTCACGGAACATCTACATGCCGAGGGACTGATGTTAACCCTCTTCATCTGGATTCAACAGTGGCATCGTTGTACCCATTTTTATACCAGTATCATACTTGGTTACATGTTTTTATGACTGCTTTTGCTACCGTTTGGTATTACTCACACCATTTTTACAGTTTATGTAGCTACATCGATTTTATCTCCAGTGCAATATTTATTTTGTTACCTACTTGAAGACTATAAAAGTTTTAATGCTATTACCATCGAGCGCTGCCTTTGTGTGTTTTTTGTATCCTGCTATCCACTTTTCCAGTGGTTGGTAGCTGCACTGGGAATCAGCCTGCAAGGAGATCAGCTAAAAGTAGTTGGATCTGTATGTGCGTTATAATTAATCGAAATTAATCGATTAATCGATTTAAAAAAAATTGATTAATCGAACACAAAAATTTTAATCAGTAACAGCCCTAATATGTTCATATTGTTACTAACAATATTCTATTGTGTTCAATAGATGGTACAACCCAAATTTTGCCAGGAGCAAGAAAAGAGAACAAGAAAGAATGTTATGGAGGTACAGTAATTCATGATAGCTTACTTCAAGTCCTACACTATGTGACGACCTTAAATGGTCTTGAATGTTAATGGTATGCTTCAAATCTGTGTACCGCATATACTTGAGTATAAGCCAAGTTTTTCAGCACATTTTTTTGTGCTGAAAATGCCCCCCTCGACTTATACTCGAGTCACCTTTTTGCGCTTGATCTGGCCGGCCATAGGTCCACTGGACCCCAAGCTTGGCACACATGTCGCCCCATTTCTCCTCTATAAGTTTGCAAAGGATGTTGTCTGGGGGACCTACAGCCGGGGAGCACCGATTTTTCAAAGCCAGGCACCCCTTCCATAAACTCCCATATTAAACGTCAAACACAGTGAGGCATGGACACAGTGAGGCATGGGCACAGTGAGGCATGCACATGGACACAGTGAGGCAAAGTGAGGCACTGTGCAGATGGACGCCCTAGGCTTATACTCAAGTCAATACGTTTTCCCATTTATTTGTGGTAAAATTAGGTGCCTCGGCTTATATTCGGGTCGTCTTATACTCGAGTATATACGGCATATTGTTTTTATAAGTATTTTGGTCAAATAATCATGTAAACTCTTTTGTTATTAGGCACCCAAACTATTTATCCAAGAAAAGGCAAAGGAAAAAATATCAACTCAGAAATGGAAATTGCAAAGGTAAGCATGCAAACCTATTATTGTGAAGTTATTCACTCCTGTAAAAATGTACTTCACATTTTTCAACCTAACTGTGCTCAACTTTGTTATTCTATTGTAGTTGAATGATTCATTAAAAAAAGCACTTTCACAAAAAAATAGGATTGGTCAAACAAGCCAGGTTTATGGTAAACAATACATGTAATTTTGTCATCTCAAACTTAATATGAAATCCTCAGGAACTTAAACCTATGTTTTTGTTGTTTAGAGTGCCCCAAAGATGTCAAAGCTGTCAAAGAAGACGCGAATCCTGGAATCAGCAGGCCCCCTCCAACTCTGGTTCATCAGGAAGAAACAAAAGCAAGGTTAGTATAAATCTCTGAACCTGGTGGAGTGAGAGTCATGTAAAAAAAAAAAAAAAGTATCAAACATCGAGGGAAACAAAAAGAAAAAAATGGCATTGGACAAAGAGAAAAGGTTAGTCGAATTTTGTGTAATGACATTAGAAAGTATTACTACGAATGTCTAGAATTTTTGTCAAGTAAATGTCACTTCATCTTTTACACATACAGTATAATGTACTGTACATCTTAAATGGTTTTTTTTGCCCGGGTGCCTTCATTTTTGCCCCAACAGCCTGTCCTGTGGTGTATCTCTGTCCATTCAATGCTAACTCTCCCCTCTTCTCTGTGCATTAAATCTTGGACAGACAAGATGAATTCATGGTGATAGTGCTGGTAAGTCAGAATACATGTGTGTTGATATACTAAAAGCAAGTAGATTGTCCACTTAGCGAGTGCAGTGGTTCCAAAGTTTACTAAATGAGGGGAAGCTCTGCTGATTTACATCATCCAATCATGTTCAATAACAAATATATTTTTTATATTTTTACTTGCATGTGGTTGTTTCTTCTTTGTAAAGTAAAGCTTACTACTCTCTGAAGCAACGCCACTTGCAGAGTGCAACTGCACTCACAAAGTCCAAAGTCTGTTTGCTGTTACTAATCAACCCCATCTTGTCTTCCTGGAAATTACTGCACCAAGGAAAGGGGAATACAAATTTCTTAACTTTTTTAGCCATTTCTGACCTGCTCTGTGTGAGTTAAAGGGTTTGTTAACCCATATATATATATAAAACTATGCCAGCCCCTCTATTGTAGGCTGGCATAGCACACTGTGTCAGTAGTTTTACAAAACAAGTGTTGTAAATACCTAATTTGAGCTGTCTTCAGGCCGGTGACATGACTCACGGCCGATTTTCAGCTCGGATGGATGGCTTCTGAAGGAGGGGCCGTGATCTCCCTCTGACATCAGGTGGGAGAACTCGTGGCAGCTTGTCTCCTCTGCAGAAGCTGTGTATCGGAGCTGGAAAGTGGTCGCGAGTCACGTGACCGACCTGAAGACAGCTCAAATTAGTTATTTACAACACTCATTTTGTAAAACTAATGACATTAGGCTCTAATAGAGAGGCTGACAGTGAAAATTGTAGGATTTTATTTTACAAGCAATAGCGACGGGGGGGGGTCAGAGACAGACAAAGAGGAAAATCTGAGGAGGAAGAAGGGGGTGAGTGGGGAGAGAGGAAAGCAGAGGAGACAGCAAGACAGCATATGATGGAGGGACGTACTTTTACCACAGTGATCAGGGTGGAGAAGCCCTGGTTATCGTGGTCTATTAAAAGAGGGCATGCAGAAAGTGCAATGTTCAGGGAGGTTTTTACAGTTTAGAGAGGGGCAGATTACACAGCACAAGCAATGTGCTGTGTAATCTGCTTTAAGGCAGTGTTTTTCAACTCCAGTCCTCAAGGCACACCAACAGGTCATGTTTTCAGGCTTTCCATTATTTTGCACAGGTGATTTGATCAGTTTCACTGCCTTAGTAATCACCACAGCCGTTTCATCTAAAGGAAATCCTGAAAACATGACCTGTTGGTGTGCCTTGAGGACTGGAGTTGAAAAACACTGCTTTAAGGGACCAGAATCTACTTTTTTTTGGAGTTAACAAACACTTTAAAAGCTTGTAAACTCCTAGGCCCAGATTCACGTAGATCGGCGCATCTTTATGCCGGCGTAGCGCATCTCAAATGCGCTACGCCGACATAACTTAGAGAGGCAAGCACCGTATTCTCAGAGCAAATGCGCCCAACCTTGCGCCGGCGTAACGTAAAATTGTTGGCGTAAGCCGGCGTAATTCGAAGTAGGAAGGAAGTGGGCGTGATCCATTTAAATGAAGCGTGACCCCATGCAAATAAAGGGCCGAACGAATGGTGCATGCACCGTGACGTGGACGCATGCTCACAACTACGCCCAGCGTAACCCCTGAGATACGCCGGCCCACCGCCTACGCCCAGGGCATAAATACACCCAGACATGCGCCCATCGAGTGCAAAAGTACACCCGTTTGTTTGTGGTGTAAGTACTTTTGCTTTGTGCCATGCCTGCTCCAGCGTCTAGGAAGGATAAGAGGAAGAAGAACTTCTCCCCAGAGGAGAAGGCGCTTGTGATCTCGGCCATGGAGAGGTACAATGCTCGCCTCCATGGGGCAGAGACTGGCACAACCAGTAAGGCCAAGAGGGATGAGATCCTGCTGAAGATCACCACACAGGTCAATTCCCTTGGTAATGAGGTAAGGACCCCCAAGGACATTTTAAAAAAGATCAATGACCTGCGTCGTGTGGTCAGAGAGAAGGTGGCCACAATGAGAAGGCATGCCAGGGGCACTGGAGGTGGACCAGCCACTGCTATTACTTTGACTCCTGAAGAGCAGGTGGTTGCCCGGTGTCTTCAGAGGGAGCAAGTGGAGGGAGTGGAGGGCTATGACTCCTTTGAACAGGCCTTGAGGACAGGTAAGTGTGTTTTATCTCCTATCTGGTGTGTAGCATGTGAGGGGGTGGAAGGGAACATGTGACAAGTGCGTGGGTCCACCAACATGTGAATGTTTTGTGTAATCCACAGATGTGCAGGAGGGAGAGGGGCCATCTGCTGCCTGTGGCCGTCCCACGCCATCATCCCCGGAAACATCCTGAGCCTGACTCCCTGGGAAGCCAAGAGTCATTGGTGGAGGGGAGTGCCCAGACCTCAACTCAAGAGGTGGTTGAGGAGGAGTTGGTCCATATGGATCAGGAGGTGTGCCTCTATATGGAGGATTCTTCCCTTTTGGCCGGGCCCTCTCACACATCCACCCCCATCTCGTCAAGCCCCTCAGGGTCCAACCCTATCAGATCCAGCCCCTCAGGGTCCAACCCCATCAGATCCAGCCCCTCAGGGTCCAACCCCATCAAATCCAGCCCCTCAAGGGTCTCCCCATATAGAAGGGCCCAAGCCTCTCCTGGCCCCAGGAAGGCTACCAGGAAGACAAGGGGGGACTTCAGGATGCCAAATGTGCGTTCCACCACTGCACGGATACGTATGTGTGCAGCATTGTAGTTTCTCTCTCCTCTGGTTTGGGGATTCCGGTATGGAGTCATGGGGCCCAAGTGCATATGCAGAGTCACATGGATGGGAAAAGACAGGAGGATGTTAGTCGTGCATGTGCCCCTCGTGATGTCTGCATCATGGGGTCGGACAGTCATGCCTGACTCCCATGTCACTCACCAACCAGCCAGCTATCCCCATACACGTTCTGTTCGAATTCTGTTGGGATGTTGCTTTGACGGTATATGTAGCTGTCGTGGCTGGCCCCTGGGTGTTTGGCACGGATGTGCCATATGAGGCATTGGGCATCGGCTATCACCTGTACGTTGATGGAATGCCAATGCTTACGATTGCGGTATATGTGCTCTGTGGCACGGGGGGGCCGTAGTGCCACATGTGTGCAATCAATGGCCCCCACGGTGCGTGGGAATCCGGCAATTCTGACAAAATCATGCCTTGCCTTCTGCCGCAGATGCTCATGTGTGGGTCTGATGATGTGGTGGGACATGCGTCTGAGGATTGCGGGGACAACCTGGTGCACACATCTGCTCATGGTGGTTTGTGACATCCCAGCCACTACTCCACTTGTATGCAGGAATGATCCACTGGCGAGGAAATGCAGTGTTGCCAGTACCTTGACCAGTGGCTGCACTGCACATCGTTGTGTTTTACGTCACCGCGTTGGACGGATTTTTAACTGATGGTGTGTAGGCAAGACTGATGAAAGTCAGCTTCATCGGATATCTGATGAAAAAATCCATCGGTCCGTTTTTTATCGGATGAACCGATCGTGTGTAGGTGGCATTAATGTCTGATGACGAATTTCCCCACGAATCGCTATTGCTCAATTCTTCAAGTGATTCTAGTTCACTATTGTTGTTTTCTAGCTGTTTTTTGGCGTAGGGGGACACTTTCTATTGTCCTGATTGTGATGTCGGACTTTGTGTAATCCCATGTTTCAAAAATGTTCATACCCGGGATGTTTATTAAACTATTATGCAGTGTCTAGTATTACAGTGACTAGTAATATTGCACCCTTGTTTGGACAAATTTCAGTGTTTTTGATTTGGTTACGTTATTGAATAAAATGTATTATTATTATATTATAATTTTTTATAATTATTTATAGTTATTTACTATATTATAATTTATGATTTTGTGTTTCAAACTTTATCATACCCAGGATGTCTACTAGACTCTTGTTTGGATAGATTTAAGTGAGTTATTCCTAAGAATGACAGGCCTACGATATAAAACAACAAATTTCCATGCAAAACAATGTACCACTTTGACAAAAATCAGACATAATCATACCACTAGGGAGTTTAATTTCTAAACTGCTGGAAACAAAAGTGAGTACACGCCTAAGTGAAAATGTCCAAATTTGGCCCAAAGTGTCAATATTTTGTGTGGCCACCATTATTTTCCAGCACCATCTTAACCCTCTTGGGCATAGAGTTCACCAAAACTTTACAGCTTGCTACTGGAGTCCTCTTCCACTTCTCCATGATGACATCACAGAGCTGGTGGATGTTAGAGACCGTGTTCTCCTCCTCCGTCTGTTTGAGGATGCACCACAGATGCTCAATAGGGTTTAGAAAAAACACAGACACATAAAGCACTAGTGTAACACTCAGCCCTGAAACGCCTGATTATGAAAAATAAGTATGCTCGTTCACCAATAGCAACAATAAAAATAAATTGTAGAGGTAAGAATGGAATAAAAAACAAAGAAATACAAAAACAAAAGTTTGATCGATCAAAGTGTTGAAATGAACGAGTTGAATATGGGGGAATAGGGGGTGTGCCCCTGTCAACTCTGAGTCACTGAAACAAATGCTGCAAGGGGAGCGAGCCTGCTTCTTGATATTCCTTGTTTTTTTGTTGTTTTTGGTGTAATTTGGATGCATTTTTTTACATTCCAGTGCATTTTTGAGTACATTTGCAGTGCTCTGCTGCATTCCAGTAGAGTTCCTTGCAGAAAAATGCAGCATGTTCTACTTTTGTTGACTGTAATAGAACGCACCGCAATGCTGTGAACTTTGCCATTGGAATCTATGTAACCTACTGCCTGTGCATTTTTTATGCAGAAAATGCATGTAGTGTGAACCACAATGTGGTGTGAATCAGCCCTCACTCTATATTTTTACGGTTTCTCCTTATCATTGAAGGTGAGAGGACAAAAAAAATCCCACATTTTGGGTTGACAAAAGAACATTTTTAGAGAGGAAATCCCCCCAATGGGACCCAAAAGGTCAAAACAAACTGACAGGGTTCTAACCCTTCCTTACTCTATCCTAAAAAAAATGTGCCTTTAGTTACACTAAGTAAGTAATTTTTTATGTTAAAGTGATTGTAAAAGTATATTTTTTTTTAAATAACAAACATGTCTATAATTACTTGCTCTGTGCACAGAGCGGCTGCGAATCTCCTTTTTTCGGGTCCCCTGCCCCCCGTTTCCACTGGCTTTTATTGACAGCACTGGGAGCCAATGGCTCTTGATGCCCCAACAAAGCCGGCGAGACCCGGAAGTGAGGGTAGAGAAAAGCTGCAGACGTGCCTGGCGCTGGATTGAATAAAGGCTCAGGTAAGTAAAAGGGGAGGTGAGGGGGGATTCTGACACATTTTTTGCCTTAAAGGGTTTGTAAACTCTTGTTTAAAGAATAAATAAATAACAAACATTTCATACTTACATCCACTGTGCAGTTTGTTTTGCAGAGACTGACCCCGATCTTCCTCTTCTGGGGTCCCCTGGCGGAGTTGGTAGCTCCCCACAACAGGTGTCCACGTTGGAGAAGCGTTCTCCTTGGTGGACCCCCGTGTGGGTGTGCTCCCGAGTCCTGCTTTTGCGTGTATTCACACAGAAAGCAGGACTCGGCCCCGCATTGCCCATATGATGCACCAAGGTGAAAAAACACAAGGGTTTATAACCCGTTTAATGCAAGGAATACATTTCTCTGCAATGGCTGACACAGGTGAAATGGTTCACCTCACAGGCCTTTGCATGTGGTAACTTTTTTTACTGGATAGTTAACATAGGTGTTAGAAAAGGGGGTTATGGGTGTGTTCAGCTTGATGATTATTGTGATAGATACCAGAAATCTAATTTTTAAGACTACAAAAAACAAAAGATTTTCTATATTGATAGGGAGGATACATTATTCAGATATGTCCAAAATCTAGTTGATCCTAACATCTCATCATCATTAAGATAATGCAATGTTGGGGGGGGGTGTCAGACTGTGATGTGACACCTAAGTTTATTTTGCATATGCCTCATGACCTTTAAATACAGTTAATCTGTACATTTCAGGTCTAACAATGGTTGGGCTACTAATATAGCTGGAGAACATTGTGTTATTTTTTTTTTTAATTAATGGTTTTGTAATAGAACATACAACAATGCTTCGGTCTAGCGAACAGTATTCCCACTACATATGACATATGTTCTAACAAGTGATACTGTGATGGAAATAAAATAAAATGAATATTTTATTCTATGCTATTTTGTGTTAAGCTAATTCTTTTATTAGAACCACTGAAATGTTTTCCTTTTATATTCCTTTATTTCTTGATCGATTTAAGGTATAATACATATGTATGTGAGTGTATTAGAAAATTATTTTCCTTAAGAGACATTATAGAGTTAACCAACCCTTCAGGAAATGATTAAGTGAAGACAGCTGATATTCCTCTCTTCTACTGCACTCCTAAACCCCTCCAAAACAGCTCCTCCCATGACTCCCTCCACCGAGAAAAACAAATATGGCGATTGTGCAAAGAACTCTTATGCCGGAATGACACGTACTATGAGAACCCCATACCATATATGGACTTACAAGGAAAATGTGTGCCGTGTGCAAGTACAGACGTCACAGGGGGGGCGTGTAATAAGGGGCTGAATTGTATAGAATTAACCAATCAGTGTGTTCATGTGAATGATGTCATGATGTTTATAAAGCTATAGGAAATAAAATGTTTGGCCTCTTTGCTGGCTGAACGCTGAAAGGTGAGGATGTGAAATTTTTAGTCTCTCTGGTCTGCACGCTCCCATGATTTGAGTCAAACGGCAGAAATGGGTTTCGCCCTGAGAATTGTGTCAGGAAATCAATCATTATCAATACGAATATTGTGATATGCATGCACATTGTATTATGTTTGGAGTGATAGGGAGGGTTATGCAGCAAATAATGTCTCTGCTTGTATATACACAAAAAAGTCTGAAAATATGGCAAAAAATAAATATTTTACTAAATGTCATGTTTTTTAACCATATTTTTTTTGGTATGCATTACTGTTGAAAGTCTGATCCAAAAAGGAAGAGACCTCTGCAGATTAGCGATTATATTTGTACAGTGTGGCTTCCCCCCTCTGTCATAATATACAGGTTAGAGCAGCAGTTCTTGATGGCATGTGCTGATCTAATGGTGTTTTCCAGCTGGAACATTCTACAGAGCAAAATTCAGGGAAGGGAGGAAAAAAGCACCAAGCTGCCTATGGTACAGTATAATTTAATAAGAGCAAATATAACATAAAAAGCAAGCAGAAAACAAACAAAGTTCCCACTTGAAAGAGTGTGGAAAGCTGACAGGATGTCAGAGCTGGGCAGCCTGGGTACAGTATGTAGGACAAGAGTCGTACATCTACCGTATATCCACAGCAGTGTAGGCAGTAGATCAGGGAGAGGTCAGCTGGTGCCATCGGTGTGGGGAGCTGTCAAGCAGAACAATTGATTAGTGTTGTCGGCTATAGCCAATGGCACTAGTCATTTGGGTAAAACCCAACAGGCTAATTGTACAGGAGTCAATTGATCAATCAACTTCTGCACAACTAGGATGCCCATACATAGATCGAAATTCAACTGATCCATGTAACACACAGCATACAGAGTGCAGATCTTAACTATGCTATTTTTTCTAAGTGAACGTTCTGTGTCACAATAATAGACTAGCTAATAGCCCACTTTTAATGGCGATGTGCCGCGATAAAACCATAAATAATCACACTGAATAGACTGCACCAGTAACCAAATAGTATATCAACGCTAGCACTGGACATCACAATGAACAGGAATTATACATTTCTGTGTATCCACAAGTTATTTGTGTATAGTATAAACCTTGCACTAAAAAAAGCATAGAGCAGGCTGCTGTACTTTTAAAATTCCTGAATACCGGAAAAAAAGCAATGAAAACACATAAAAAAAGATGGCGCTGTCTGTTGCCAGAAATATAAATTCTCACGCAAATGTACCCCAAGTGATATATAAATCCACAAGGAGCAATGTGACTCTAACAATAATTCTCTAATTGTCATATTAACATCAATATAGTGAAAATAATCAGTCTCCAAAAACACAGGTTAACTCAAAATATCACAAAGTGTCCATATTATTTTTAAACATAAGGTGCAATGTAACACCCTGGTATTAGCCAGGGTTGATAACAAATTTAGTTATGCTAGGCGGTAATTAGCCTGGCTAATTGGTAGATGTATCCTCAGATTTTTTTGCCTTAAGCCTGAATCTAGTGCATTTCTCTCTTCTGTCAATAGGTGGCACAGCTGCCTTTGGCATTAGAATGCCAAAGGGGAGCCTAATAGTTTCAGAGGTTCAGCCGGGCGGTGAACTAAGTGTTGTCAGAGGTGAAGGAGAAGCAGTTGCCACATGGGACAACCATTCCTGTTGCTAGTAGCAAGTGTAAACTGGAGGTCAGAAAAAAGGGGACACCATCACCAGTAAGAGAAAACTACTCCTGTTATGAGAGGCCAGGTTTGTGAAATCTGAGGAAGTACCAGAGCAGGCTTTTTCACTAGCCGGGGATGGTGAAGAAGTTGGGAAAGATTCAGTGTTCAAGTCAGGGACCCAGCGGGTGAGCGTAAGCTGACACTTGAAGAGGATTCAGTGGTAGACATGTGCAATTTATTTAGTTCCAAATGTGTTAATTCCAAAGTTTACGAATTTCTGAATCTTTCAATTTCGGAAATTTCGAATTTCCGAAATCTCAAATTCCGAAATTTCCAATTTCGAAAATTTCCAATTTCCAAATTTCGGAAATTCTAAAATTTGAAAATGTGAAAATTTGAAGATTCGAAATTCGAATATTCGAAAATTCTAAAATTGAAAAATTCAGAATTTCGGAAATTCGAAAATTGAAAATTGGAAATTTAGAAAAGATTCAAATATTTGAAATTGCAAAATTAGAAAATTCCAATTTCGGTATTTTCAAATTCGGAAATTTGAAGAATCGAAAATTCGAAGTTAGGAAATTCTTACAGTTAGGATGTTAGGGTTAGAAGGTTAGGGGTTTGGGTTAGGTTTAGGTTTAGGGTATTAGGTTAGAGGGTTAGGGTTAGAGTTAGGGTTAGGGTTAGAGGGTTAGGGTTAGTAGTTAGGGGTTAGGGTTAGAGTTATGGCTAGGGTTTAGGGTTGGGGATTAGGGTTGGGGGTTAGGGGTTAGGGCTAAGGTTAGGGTTAGGGATAGGGTTAGGGATAAGGTTAGGGTTAGGGGTTAGGGCTAGGGGTTAGGATTAGCAGTTAGGGGTTAGGGTTGGAGGGTTAGGAGATAGGGGGTTATGGGTTGGGGTTAGAGGGTTAGGGGTTAGGGTTTAGGGTTAGGGTTATTGCTAGGGTTTAGGGTTACGGTTAGGATTAGGGTTAGGGTTAGGGTTAGGGTTAGGGTTAGGATTAGGGTTAGGGTTGGGGTAAGGGGTTAGGGCTAGGGTTAGGGTGAAGGGGTAGCAGTTAGTGTTAGGGGTTAGGGAAGTTTTAGGGTTAACACTTAAAGGGTTAGAGGGTTAGTGGGTTGTGGTTAGGAGTTAGGGTTAGGGGTTAGGTTTAGAGTTAGGGTGTTAGGTTTAGAGTTAGAGAGTTAGGGTTAGAGGTTTACGGTTAGAGGGTTAGTGTTATGGGGTTGGGGTTAGGGCTAGGGTTAGGGCTATGGCTAGGGTTTAGGGATAGGGTAGGGGGTTGGGGTTTAGGGTTAGCAGTTAGGGGTTAGGGTCAGGGGTAAGGGTTAGGGTCAGGGCCAGGGTTAGGGTTCCCCCTGAAGAATAAGGCTAGGACTCAGGAATTGGAATAGGGACCTCCCCCAGAGGTCAAATGTCAGAATGCAGGTTCCCAGAGGAATTTCGGAATTTCGGAATATCGAAAATTGGAAATTACGAGATGTGCAAAATCTGCAAAATTCGAAAATTCCAAATTCAGAAATTCCAAATTCAGAAGTTAGGGGTTAGGGTGTTGGGTTAAGGGGTTAGGATTAGGCGTTAGGGTTAGGGTTAGATGGTTAGGGTTAGGGTTGGGGGTTAGGGTTAGGTTTATAACTAGGGTTTAGAGTTAGGGTTTGGGGTTGGAGGTTAGTGGTTAGGGCTATGGCTAGGGTTGGGGTTAGGGTTAGGGCTTAGGTTTAGCAGTTAGGGTTAGGATTTAGGGTTAGGGTCTGGAGTTGCCACAAGCAAATAAATTGAGCAACTGCCTTTACCAGTTTGATCCGTTTTAGACTTTTTAACAAAAATGTGAACCTTATTATCTAAAATGGAAACTTACGATGATAGTAAACCATACAAACTGTGCTTGTTACTAAGACATTAAGACAAATGCTGCATGAAATAATAAAGCCTCGTAATCTGAAATGCAAACAATAGGAGTAACCAAACACAGCTTTGATAGAATCTCTAGAGTAATTGGTCTGCGCATATCCGGTACCAACCTTACCTTGTTCAATCCCTTTAAAGCCTGCCGAACTGAAAATAAACTATTACAGGCCAGGAAGTTATGTAGTTTAAGAAAGAAGGAAACCCCTGCTGAAATCTTATTAATATGATTAAAAGAAAAATTTAACTGCATCAATGATTAAAGAAAGGCTAAAATGGAAAACTCTGTAGGTGGTAATCCAGAAGAACCTAACTCAGCATTAAAAGACAGCCATTTCCCCCATGCAACTGAGTAGTCAGTCCAAGTTTTTGGAGCGATCGAATGTTTTATAGCTAAAAATACTGGATTTAGATCAGATCCCAAAGATGACCCAGGCAACGGTAACCAATCATATTCGCATGGGGCAACAGCTGTCTGAAACCAAATAAGGCTTCAGCGATGACATTGAGCTTACCTGGCACATATTTTGCTTTAATCCAAATATTTAATTTTAGACATATTGTATATGAACTAAATAACGTAAAAGTTTAATAACTGACAAGGATTTTGAAGAAAGGCAGTTTAAAGCAAACGGTACGCCCTAATTATCTGTATTGATAATTATCCATTTGTTTGCAAACTTCCCTCCCCAAATTTCTGAAGCAACAATAACTGGAATGAGTTCCAACAAAACTATGTTTTTAGTAAACTTGCTGGAAATACAAAATGGGGGCCATGAGCCTGAACACCAATGAGAGCAGAAAATAGCAGCAAATCCACGAGAACCAGCTGCATCCATGAATAGCTCTATATCCGCCGCAAATACAAATTCATCTTGAAAAAGAGATCTACCATTATAATCTTGCAAAAATTTAGACCATACTAACAAATCATCCTTCATGTCACAATTCAACCAAATGTGAGAAAAAGGAGAGTTAAGGTTGGAGATGGCCAAAGATAACCTTCTGGAAAAAATTCTTCCCATAGGCATAATTCATGTAGCAAAGGCCAAAAGACCCAGAAAGGATTGAAGTTCTTTCAGTAAAATCGTTTTCCTACGCAGAAAGAATGAAATTTGAGATTGAAGCCTACCAATTTTAACAGCAGGGAGTTCAAATTGAAATAATAAAGTGTTAATTTCTATACCCAAAAATTCAATAATTGGCGATCGAAAAGCAGTCTTTTCAATTGTTAGGGGGATCCCGAAGTATTCGGATATGAGAAAAAATAACCTGAGAATTAAGGAACAAACCTAAGAATTAGAAGGGCCAATAAAAAGGAAGTCATCTAGCTAATAAATTATCCCAGAATGACCAGATTCAAACATCACTAACATCACAAGGCATGACATCCCATATCAGGGAATGGCATCTCCCTATTCATGTACATTAGACACTCACCTCTTCTCTTTCCCCCCACATCTGCTCCTTCGGTTTGCAGCCACTGCAGGGAGAGAGATAATAGCTTTCTTCTAAAAGGCTTAGGTCCTTTTAGAAGAAAAGAACTGCGTGTTCTGTGTCAGCTTCTCTCCCTCAATCTCTGCCCCCAGCTGCCGGCACACGATACCTCCTGCTTTAAGCACAGGCAGAGCAAGGGGACAGATTACAGTGCCTTCTCATTGACTCAGGAGGCAGCAATACAAGGCACCCCAGGGAAATCTGGCAGATGTTCATCAAAATCATCATCACTGCTTGAGTACTCTAAGCCACCGAACAGACCCCACTCTTAAGACTCTGATATCGACAACGACCAGCTGCATAAACCATTTCCTTGAGATGTGGATGCAAGGGAAAAAACTGGAGACCTTGTGGTGGCTGCCATGATTCCAGTGGTGGAACCTTCAGAGAGCAAGTGGCAACTTCAGACCCACGTTTACCATCTCTGCAAGGAAACTCATGAAGGCCTTCTAAATCTGAGTCTGGCTAAAAACCCTAAAATAAAGAACTTACTATAGAAGGTCAGAGAAAGCCTGTAAAATATCAAAATAAAAAGATATAAAGAGAGTGGTGCAGCGCTAGTATGATCATATACAAAGTCCAACATGTAAGTTCACAAAGACTGAACCAGTAAACGTAATTCATTTAAAGTCAATGAATAATCAAATGTTTCTTGAGTTAACAAAGTTGTGTAGAATCCGCCACCATCACCCAAACGCACTGCCTCTTACCCTCAGATGGACATAAACAAGCATGATATATTTCAATACAGCTCCTCAGCAACATGGGTGTGTATATTGCAACGCCTCCACAATATTCGAAACCCAGATAGAAAGAAAACAAAACTCCTCATAGTTCAGACATCCAAGTATAGATTTTATTGTATCAAAAATAAAAGGTAATTGCACTCACATTTCAGGAGAGATTTGCAAGCAAGTTAGAAGAAATGACCAGCGTTTCCAAACCCACAAAATGGCCATTGCGTCCCAGCACATAGGTCGCGTCACAAGTTTTAGGCTCCTCCCAATGCGTTTCATCAAAGACATCATCAGGGACGTGGCTTAATTTGCACTGTGCTCAATATATATAGAGGACAGCTTATTGGTGGGTGAATGTTCACTGTATTCCACTTAGAGAAAGCAGGAAGTATTATGTGTTCCTTTGACAGGAAGTGTAATAGATGGATGGATAATAGCTGTATTCCACTTAAGGAAAACGGAAAGTAGTATGCATTCTTATACCGGGAACACAAAAAACTCAATATTCTGCGCAAAGATAGAATAATAGTCAAACTTCATTATTGTCACCTGCCTTGGAGTCAGACATCACAAGCACAAGTTTCTTTTCTCACCATCTAATCACATGCCTAAATTTAGCAAACATGTCCATGTTAATATGGAATAACACATGAATGGGAGTCAGAAAGGCTGCCCCCCCCCAAACTAGTTTCAAAATAGAGAAGTTCCCCAGGGGATTTTAAAGCAGCAATATAGCCATTAATAGGTATTTTTAATATTTTATTGTCAAATGCATAATGCAAGACATTTTTCCTAAAATGTAAAATATGAGTTTCTGTTGGAATATGAAACAAGTACATCCATCAATGATAAAATTCACATTTGCAAAAAATTGGTTATTGCATTAAATGTTTTCATTACATATGAGCATCCCAATGCATTTCGACCTCTACATTGGTGGTCTTCATCAGGAGGTTTTTGTTCTAAAGAACATATCAAAGGAAAACATTTTTTTACTTATTTACCACTAAAGCTATTTCAAAGGATTTATATAGACATTTCATTTTAAATGGAAAGTGTCTGCATTAACATTGCAAGCATATTTACTATTTGAATGATGGAGATGGGAGTATACGACTTCCAACCAGAAATTAAAAGCAAATGTATTCAGTGATGCAGAAAGGACTCTGTGTGGTCCCACAACACCCCTCAGGCAAGATCCCAATCCACTGGGCTTACAAAGAGTCATGTTCAAACCCCAAATGGGATAAGGAGGAGGCCCAGCACCTGCAATGTGTAATTAAATAAATAATAAATTGGAGGTTAAGGGTTTTCTGTGCCGCCTGCTAGACCCAGACCAAATCGTTGGTTTGTTAGTGTCAAATTGACATTCATTTTTAGTATTCAATATAGATTTTATACTTGATCTATTAGAATGATGAAACTATGAAAATAGGAAATGGAATGCAACTTAGGACCCCGTAAAATTAAATTGTAATGGGGTGAAGGTAAAGTGAGGTGGGATGGGGGATGAAATAAGTAGGACATGTGAACATTGTACATGTACTAAAGATATTAGTGATGCTAAAAAGAAAAAATAAGGACTAGTGGGAGTGCCCATGTGCAGGGCTCTGTGGATGGCTGCCTGAGCCAAGAGCTCTGCTCCACCTGTGAACAGCGGCGCCCATATCTCAAAGCCCAGTGAACAGTTTGTCACCAAATCTGCTGTGGGGGTACCTGAGAGGCTGGGGAACAACCCAACTTTTTATTTCATTTTTGGGGGTCTTATTTAGCGGCAATTAAGCCCGTTATTTGCGGGCGAAAATCCAAAATGGCCGCAGCAGCACGGATTACATTCCCCAATGCAGTTTCCCTCACAGAGCACAAACATGTCATTGACTCAGCAGAGCAAAATCTTACCTCAGACACCCAGGCTAGTATCACATAAGTACTTCTCCCCTCACAAATCCCCACTGTATCCCATGTTACTATTGATGTATCTGTCTCTAACCACCCCAATAGAGAGAATATCTCTACTGCTCCAAACAGTGCATTTATGTCAGATATTCACCCCATAAAACAGTCTCTCTAAATAGAAGACCTTTTCCAAAGGTTCTCTGAATTACTCAAACAGCCACTAAAATCACCGGGGACCTGAAATCTGATTTTCAAAATCTAGGAGCAAGAATAGATACAATTGAGCATAAACTTGAAGAAACAGTCTCAGTTTCAAATCAACATTCCATGCAATTATCTACAATCCAGGAACAACTTGATTACACCAATTCCAGAATTGACGACCTCGAAAATAGGTCCCGAAGGTATAAAATCAAAATAAGAAGTTTACCTGAAACGATGCTAGATGTTAATTCTGCAGTTCAGGATCTAATCAAGTCATTATTACCCACTGTCCCCCACCAGCGTCTTGAACTAAACAGGGCTCATAAAGTCATTGGACCCCCCAGAAAGGATGGTAAACCTAGAGACATTATTGCAAACCTCATTACTATTCCATAAAGGAAGAAGTTATGAAACAAGCTAGATCTACCACCCAATTTCTGTGCCAGGATCACCCTCTCCAGTTATTTGCAGATCTTTCTCCCTCCACAATCCAACAAAGAAGATCACTAAAACCACTATTACTTATTCTGACGCAGAAAGATATAAAATAGAGATGGAATAGTCTTTTTTCAGTCAAGTTTTCTCTAAATGGAAGATCTTATTACTTAACTAACCTCCAAGAAGGCGAACGTATTCTTCTCCACCTTAAACTCATCTCTCAAGAAGCGGAAATGGACACCTCTACACCTCTACAACCAAAAGACCTACCCCAACACGCCCACAATCTCCTTTTTGGAACAAAGGAAAGATGAAAAAACTCAAGAACAATGGTCCCACCTGACTGTCATTTGTTCCCATTTTTTTCTTTTCCACATCTCCATTTTTTTTATATCTTAGATCCAGAGTCTGACTTCAGACCTGTCTGGGTTCCTTTTTTGGGGTTCACCCCATTCACGAATTCATCCTGTATTTATTGTAAGCTCTGAAGTTTCTCAGACTTGCTTGAATTAACATCATTTTTTTCTCCCCTTTTTTTTTCAATTGTGTCTTTCAGATTTGCATAAACAATCGTTTTGCTGTGCTCAAAATGTTGTTTTTCTATGGGCGCCCTGTTCGGGGGTGGTTCACATGTGCCTCTTCCTATTCCTTGGTAGCCTACGGGCCTCCGAGGGTTAGGTTGTCTGATCCTTTTGGGTCAGACCTCTTTTTGTGATTCGTGTATGGAATCAGGAGGTGTCTCCCCTCCTGGTTCTTGGTCGTATATGCTAGGAGACTTCTCTCACACTTCTCTTGTTTTTCCCCTCTCTTTTCTTGGTTATTTTATTTAAAATTTTCCTATTTACCAAATTTTTTGGGTATAATTCAGAATTTATTTTCTTTAGACTACAGATGGGTGCCTTTTTCTCTAATTATCTGGTACAATCGACTCCTGTGAAGTTTCCGAATGAAGAACTTCTAGGGGTGAGTGGGACGTTTTATGTATATGTTCCTTTCCGAACTTCCATGTTCACAGACACATCTTAAAATTGCATCTCATAATGTCCAAGGTTTGAATTCCCAAATAAAACAGAGAAAAATTCTACATTATTACAAATCTTTCAAATTAGATGTCATCATGCTCCAGGAGACACACTTTCCTACACAATATAATTCCAAGTATATACATCCTTATTTTCCTCAATTCCACTTCGCTAATGCAGAGAATAAACCAAGGTGGTAGCCATCATTTTCTCAAAACAATGTAAACTTGAAAAATCATTTGAGTACACTGATCCCGAAGGGAGAATTATATTATTACAAGGCACGATAGAGGGAAACCTCTATTCCCTTATTTCCTATTATGCCCCTAACAGGGGTCAAGCAACATTTTTCAGGACCATGATGAACTTTCTAAATCCTATGTTAGAGGGCACAGTGATTTTTGGGGGAGACTCTAATGTAGCATTTGATCAAGCACTTGATAAATCCAAACCCCTGAAAGACCAGTTAACTCGCCCAACCAGAGAAAGCCAAAAAATTGCCAAAATTCTCTCTGCCCATAACCTCTCGGATATTTGGAGGGAATTAAACCCATCTAAAAGGGACTATACGGATTATTCTCATCCACATAACACATATGCTAGGATAGACCATATTTTTACTCTTTCACCCATGCTTCCTTTTATAATCAATGCTCACTTCAAAGATACGGCACTGTCTGACCATTCAATAGTTATGATTTATTTTCGCTCCTCGGTTTTAGGTACGAAACAAAGTCACTGGAAACGTAATAAGTCTATTTTATCTAATCCAGCCTCAATTGAAATTTTAGATAAGACATTACAGGAATATTTTTCTCTTAATGACACAGGTGACGTTCTTTGGGCTGCACATAAAACCTTTATTTGGGGTAAATTCATTCAAATTGCCACACAAGCCAAAAGAGATCGTAGGGCTAACATAGAGCGATTTGAAGCGGAATATAAAGCTTTACGAACTAAGCACAAAATAAATCCCTCCAAGGTTCACATAGCTTTATTAGACAGGGCTAGACTAGATCTTAACCTTGCTCTAACTACCCAGGCTGAAAAGGCACTAAGATGGAGTGGCAATACATTTTATACACAAGCAAACAAATTGGGACCACTACTAGCGGCAAAATTATCTCTCAGTATCAGATTCCATACCATGCCTAAAATCAGGATATCAGGTCAACCCCTACTGCCAATCCTGGTAAAATCCTGGAAGCATTCCGAAATTTTTATTCCAACTTGTATAATCCTCAAAAACCCGGCGCAACTTAACTTTTGACATTTAAGTTACACCGCCGGAAAATTTCTACCTAAGTGCCCGATCCACAAAGCACTTACCTAGAAATTTTCGGCTGTGTAACTTAAATCCGGCCGGCGCAAGGCGTTCCTAATTTAATGGGGCGAGTCCCATTTAAATTAGGCGCGCTCCCGCCGTACTGCGCATGCTCACTACGTCATTTTCCCGATGTGCTTTGCGCGGTTTTACGTTGCGCCAGGTTTTGAGAATCGCGTCGGGCGTAAAAAAAAAATAAGAGTTGCGGCGGGAAAAAAAAATTTGAAAAAAAAAGACGGTGACGCGGGATAGAAGGGTCTACTTTTACAAGGCCTAAACAGTTTAGGCCTTGTAAAAGCAGCCCTAATATTGCGACGCCAAACTAATACTTACGGAGAAAAAACTAAGCGTAAAAGCTTTGTGGATCTCCGTAAGTGCTAATTTGCATACCCGAAGCGGAATTTCGAACAGAAAAGCCCCCATTTGCGGCTGCGGTACTGCATCCTAAGATCCGACAGTGTAAGTCCCTTACACATGTCGGATCTTCTCCCTATCTATGTGAAACTGATTCTGTGGATCAGTTCCATAGATAGAAACAGGGATACGACGGCGTATCAGTAGATACGCCGGCGTATCCCTTTTGAGGATCAGGCCCTCAATTTCTAGGTTCTTGGATGACCTACCTATTCCAACCCTATCCGACTCACACAGAAGCCTCTTGGAGGCTCCTATTACGGGGGAAGAAGTCAGGGATGTAATTAAAGACCTCAGAAAGGGATCGGCTCCGGGCCCTGATGGCTTATCTATCCCATACTATAAAGCCTTTGCTGATGTCTTAGTCCGTTATCTGTCCTAGAATTAGATCATTTTGGAACAACATTTTTTCTATGATTTTCAAGGTAACAGGTTGCCAGGTCTCGAGATCTCTACCAATAGCTCTCCTAAATGCGCATATATCTCAAATTCCAAAACATTCTCAAAAATCAATTCACTTTATTCTTACAGGAGCTAAGCTTACAATTGCCAAAAATTGGAAGAAACCTAAGCCCTCTTTCTTGGAAGCAAAAAAAAAAATCTCTTGGATAATGACTGAAGAAAAGTTAGCTAGCATTTTGAATGATACTGTTTTAAAATTTGAAACGATCTGGGAACATGGGGCCAGATATATAGGTATTTCTCTTACTCAGGATGCCTCTTTGATTCTCGCAAACACTGTAAATTAGGGATATAGCTTGTCTTATCCCCTTTCCTCCCTCTCTTCTTTGTCCCTTTTTTTTTCTCCGACTTTTTCCTGCTTTCTTTTTAGTTTTCTCCCCTTCTTTAGGGGAGCCTAGTGATGTTTTGAAGGGGATTTATCCTTATTATTATATAGATAATTTTTAGGGTTAGAAATAATAACCTTTGATTTTAGATATTAACCACTTAAGGACCGCCTAACGCCGATATACGTCGGCAGAATGGCACGGCTGGGCACAATCACGTACCTGTACGTAATTGTTTAATGCCCAGCCGTGGGCACGCCCGCGACCCGGTTGGAAGCTCCGTGACCGCGGCCGTGGGACCCGCGGACCAATCACTGCCGGAGTCCTGCGATCAGTCCCCGGAGCTGAAGAACGGGGAGAGATGTGTGTAAACACACCTTCCCCGTTCTTCACAGTGGCGCTGTCATTGATCGTCTGTTCCCTGATATAGGGAAAGACGATCAATGACATCACAAGTCCAGCCCCGCCCCCCTACAGTTAGAAACACATATGAGGTCACAATTAACCCATTCAGCGCCCCCTAGTGGTTAACTCCCAAACTGCAATTGTCATTTTCACAGTAAACAATGCATTTTTATAGCATTTTTTTCAGTGAAAATGACAATGGTCCCAAAAATGTGTCAAAATTGTCCGATGAGTCCGCCATAATGTCGCAGTCACGAAAAAAATCACTGATCACCGCCATTAGTAGTAAAACTATTTTTTATAAAAATGCAATAAAACTATCCCCTATTTTGTAAACGCTATAAATTTTGCGCAAACCAATCGATAAACGCTTAGTGCGATTTCTTTTTACCAAAAATAGGTAGAAGAATACGTATCGGCCTAAACTGAGGGAAAAAAGTTTTTTTTTTATATATTTTTGGGGGATATTTATTATAGCAAAAAGTAAAAAATATAGAATTTTTTTCAAAACTGTCGCTCTATTTTTGTTTATAGCGCAAAAAATAAAAACCACAGAGGTGATCAAATACCCCCAAAAGCGAGCTCTATTTGTGGGAAAAAAAAGGATGCCAATTTTGTTTGGGAGCCATGTTGCACGACCGCGCAATTCTCAGTTAAAGCGACACAGTGCCGAATCGCAAAATGGGGCCTGGTCCTTTACCTGCATTTTGGTCCGGGTCTTAAGTGGTTAAGGCCTGTTTATTTTAATCTAACAACATAGGGTTTGGTTCAGAGTGTAATTCAGTATGTTGAAAGGATTACGCTTATAAGTATCCTTATTTTTATTGAGTTAGCTTATATAAGGAGTCCTTTCTCTCTCTTACATCAATATACCGTATTTATCGGCGTATACCGCGCACTTTTTTGCCCTTAAGATCAGGGCAAAATCGTGGGTGCGTGATATACGCCGATACCCGCTTCCCGCACTGTGTTTGAACCACTCCGCCGACATATACTGAGCGCAGTACGCTCGGGTATAGTCGGGCAGGCTTGGCTCCGCTCGCGGTCACGTCCTGTGCGTCCTGTACGTCCTTTACGAGAGAGCAGCCGAGCCTGCCCGAGTATACCCGAGTGTTCCTGCTGACATTTACTAGGTTATGTCCATATTGATATGTATTGTGATTTATTGTAATTGTTTTTTATTTCTGAAAATAAAATGATTTGAAAGAAAAAAAAATTGTGACTAATGACACTTAAATGACAAGCTGAGGATTGAAATTATAAAATACTATTAAAAATGAAAAACACGAAGAAAAAGGTATTTATAATTACCAGTGTAAACATGGAAGCATCCCTGTTTAGGGGGTGAAATGTAAGTGAATGTAAAATTCACCAAATTGTCTTTCAATTTGAGGGTGAAAATCATATCTAAATTCAAATTAGGGAAAATAGTGATATAAGCAGTGAATGATAAAAAGTGTGTTGGTTAAACACAACATAGTGTGAGTAATCAATTGGTCTGTTAAATGCAACGGCAGCACTTACTTGAAAACCCCACAATCTTGCATCTATGCATTCATTGGCAGACATCCAGAGATCACCTACTGATTTGCTGGAGGCTGCTGATTTAGATGTCTTTATGGTAATGCTAAATTGCTTTCAGGTGCACTCCTCCTCCCCCTTTTTCCAAGTGGGGTCAATGCCGCCTTGATTGCGGCTCCATGTGTTTCCCTTGGCATGCCCGCACCTCCGATGTAAGCACGTGACGTTGAATTGCGCAGGCGCGCAACGTCATTAAACGGCTGTGATCACAGGACAACATCGGCACGGAATAGGCTGCCACCCAGTGGCCCTGTTGGAGAAGGTTTTACTGTGGAAGCACAAAGTGGAGAATTGTAAAAGACTTACATCTCCCCGCTGTGCTGGGGAGCCGAGTGCGGGGGAGCATACTGGCCGAGTGGCAGAAGAAACACCCTGAAATCCTTAAGAATGGATCACTGGAAAAACCAAAGGCATGGACAATTTTATATTCAATATTGTTGCAAAATTTACTGTAAATACAAAAGACAAACCTTGCCATTTAAGTACATGTATGTATATATCCTTCTCTTATCTGAAATTTTCAAGTTATATAGAGCTATAAACACGGTATAGTCAGTATAGAAAAATAATTGTGCATCATATGACAGGGAGTATCTTTATTCTATCGATTAGGTCTATTAAGTTATCAATACTCTTTTTACTAGCTTGTTTTGCCTGATGCATACCCCTTCAAAAAGGGAGTATAAGAGATGGACTCATTTGGGGGTTATTTACAAAAGGCAAATCCACTTTGCAGTACAAGTGCACTGTAACTGCACTTGAAAGTGCACTGAAAGTGCAATCATTCTAGATCTGAGGAGGACATGCAAGGAAAATAAATAACAGCATTTTAGCTTGCACATGATTGGATGATAAAATCAGCAGATCTTCCCCTCATTTCAGAGCTTCCTCTAAGATCTACAGTGATCTACAGCAATTGAACTTTCAAGTGTACTTGCAGTGCACTTATCAGTGCCGGCCCAAGACATTGTGCTGCCTGGTACCAAGAATGAAATGCTGCCCCCCCCCCAAAAAAAATTACGCCCACCAAAATGCCCCCACATCCATTATTTTATATCATGATAACTAAAGTGGACCTATCATGGCTCTATACATGTATATAGGAGTATAAAAAGGACCTGTTATGGCTCTATTCATGCAATTAACCCCATAGTGGAGTGTAGAGCAGAACGGGAGGAGCGGTCGGGCGGAAAATTAGCCCCACAGTGGAGTGGAGAGCGGAGCTGGCGAAATGGGATGGCGTGCGGGAGGCAATTTGCTGCCCCCCTGAAAGTGCTGCCTGGTACAATGGTACCATCGGGTCCCATGGTAGGGCCGGCCCTGGCACTTGTAGTGCAAAGTGGATTTGCCTTTCGTAAATAACCCCCATTGTGTCCATGTTAAGACCTTGCAAATGACAACTGTGCCACTATTAGTGCTCTCCTTTTGTCCTCATATGATCATATTTTAAATGTTGGATGTATTCATACAGCTACTCCTTCCCCTTGCTTTAAATTCTCACTTGGTTATATTCAGACGTGTTATGTCCATTTTGTTTATTTATATAAAACTGTAAAATATAATGTTGACATAGTGTTCAGGAGAATTAGTATCATATTACAATTCTGATGTGGATTTACAATTTGAATTATTTTAGAAATAAGTGGCATGCTTGAAAATAACAAAGCCATTCAAGGACACACACTTGGAAAATACTGCTCACAGCGGGAAAAACAGAATGCATTCTTAAACCAACTAAACAACCATTCTTATTTTCATATTAAATACAATAAACTTTACAAAAAAAGATTTCTTCTCAAAGGTAACAGCAGTATTCTGAGACAACGACTTTATAACATTACAGTGCAACAATTCTAATAGAGATTTGCAGTGTTTGAATATTTTATGAAATACAACACGTATACAAAAAGAATAAAACAATTCACAGATGTATGCTAGGAAAACACAGAACACAGTAGAACAAATAATTAGATGCAATAATGCATTGATGTACACTAACAACCACTGTGTACGATATATAAATCTTTAATGGTGTGCAATGTTTATTATGTGTGTGTACTGTATTTGACACAAGAAAAAACAGATATGCAAAACTCAAGGACAACAAATAAAACAAAGAGGTGAAAAAGTGCAGAAAATAAATAATAATGGATGGCATCATTAATAGCAAGCAGTAGGAGCCTCCAGGTTACTTTTCTAATATTGTATTAAGCAAGCCTTAATTGCTTTGCTGAAATTGAGGGATGCCACAGGATGTCTGTTAGTAGATGAACCAAGTTCACATACCAAGCTTTCAGGGCCAGCCCAGGGCCACCAATATGATGGAATCATTTTTAGTTTGATCCTGCTAAGCAATGCCCAGAAGTTGCACCAGCAGAAACACATGAATCATGCTGTACAATTCCTACAGAGCTACCATAGCATCCCTAATATCCACAGAAAAAACTTCAGTATTTCTGACAAGCCTGTCTTTCTGTCTTTTTAGATGATATGCCATTGCATCCACATCCAGAAACCCTCACATGAGATGAAACCCCTCATTGTGTAAGGAACATTTCCTGAGGGCCAGGCTTTGGTGGTTCAGGTTGTCTGACTGCCAATTGTTCTCACTTAGAATATCAGAGTGTGAGCCAGAGCATACCTTTCAGACTGCCTAAAGGACAGAACTGAGGAAACTACAAGGATTTAGATTATCTAGATGTAAAACAATAAGCTGTTGACAGAATAATACCTGTCAGAAACTTCTGCTCCTTATTCCAGCATCTTGATTTGGCTCTTGAATTTTCCTTGTCTGTCTGTCCACCTGCAGGTGATTAATGTGGCCAGTCTTTCAGTGGAGACCAGACCTGATTTAAGCCAGCCAAACCTACAGTCACATGCTTGTGATAGGGTTTGATAATGTGTGTATTACCCGACCAAGCTCCCTGTCCGTCTGCCCTGCTAGATTGGATTTCCCTGTGTTTGACCTTGGACTGGATAAGGACTAATCTCTGAACTCTGCCTACCTTTTACCTGGACTGTCATTGAACCACTCTGCCTGTCTGGCAACCGCAAGTATTTGTTTGCTTTTCTCAGTTCATGCATGCCCAGGCATGGTGGTCAGGCACTGTAGCATTGTGTACAAGTCCTGGGGGCAACTGAATACCGGTAGGCCTGCTTGCCTTATGGGAAAGGGGGCTGCTATATGAGGAGAACACAGTAGCCAGCTATAGTGTCTTACCATCTGTGTTTGGGGTAAGCATGACAATAACAAAGGGTGGGGTTTAGCCACAAGGTGGTTGCGGCCCCTTAAGTTGCTTTTTTTTTAGGCACCTATCTTCCTCCTCACACTAGTTTTTCAAAATATAGCCGAGTGCCTCAATGAGCGAGAGAAAAACAGCTAGTTTAAAAGGTATAAATGTGAAACAAAAAAAAATTATAAATAAAACGACCCAAAACCATTATGGTTTCCCTTTTAGGTTGACTGCCAAAATCCAATATGATCAATAATTAGATGCTGTACATTTTGTGTACATTTGCAATTAAATGTCCCAGCCTGAGCATTTTAGGCTAGTGTTCTCCTCTGAGGCCGCATACAAACGACTGGTCCATCTGATGATAATGGTCCGACGGACCGTTTTTATCGGTTCACCGCTGAAGCAGACCGATGGTCTGATGTGCGTACACACCATCAGTTCAAAAACTGATCGGGTCAGAACGCGGTGATGTAAAACACACGACGTGCTGAAAAAAACAAAGTTCAATGCTTCCAAGCATGCGTCGACTTGATTCTGAGCATGCGCGGGTTTTGAACCGATGCTTTTGTGTACTAACCATCGGTCAGCCGTCCATCGGTTCGATTTTAAAGCAAGTTCTCTAATTTTTGTCCGAAGGACAAAAGACCTATGGGCCGTACACACCGTCGGTTTGGACCGATGAAACTGGACTTCAGGCCGTTTTCATCGGTTTGGACCGACCGTGTGTACGCGGCCTGAGTCACAGGAGTGCAATTTGTTTTGCACTCCTGAGACCCGTTGTCAGTGGAGAACGCTCTGAAGTCCGCTCCCCACTGATGTCACTGCCATCAGTCGGCCAGTGCATCATCACGACTTCCAGCACGACTGCCCTGATTGATGGCAGTCTCAGCATCTTAGCGAGCCGCTGAGATGCTGAGTCGGCCTCTTCCCGCCCCTCCACTGCTCAGAGCTCCAATGAGCGATAAGAAGTAGAGCAGAAGCGATGCTGAGTGACAGTCTGTATCGCTCTGCTCGGAGAGGAGTGAGAACCGAGCCATCGGTGGTGTTCGGTGGCTCGGTTCCCAGTGCAGAGATGCCGGGGGACAGATGCAGCATCAGTCTGATTCTGCATCCACCGAGCTAAGTATGAATAGGGGAAAAAAACATACTTCTCCTTTAACTCTTTAGTGGGACAGAAGAAATCATACTGCATACATTAAAAAAGGAACAACAGGTTTGGGTTTCCCTGCTCTTTATCAAGTTCAAATGTGTGCACAACTGATACAATGTATCGCAATTAAATATCCTGGAAGACATGTCATTACCACCTAATCTATATCAACCACATAACATACGAGTATATTGATCAATTTAATAACTACTACTACAACTATACACTTTCTCCACTGTTGGTTTCATTCAAAATATCTAAGTTACGGCGGCGTAGTGTATCTCTCACGGCGTAAGGGCGCGGAATTAAAATTCAGCTGGTAGGGGGCGTGTTTCATTTAAATGAAGCGCGTCCCCGCGCCGAACGAACTGCGCATGCGCCGTCCCTAAAATATACCAGGGTGCATTGCTCCAAATGACATCGCAAGGACGTCATTGTTTTCGACGTGAACGTAAATGGCGTCCAGCCCCATTCACGGACGACTTACACAAACGACGTAAAAAATTCAAAATGCGAGGCGGGAATGATGACCATACTTAACATTGAGTACGCCACCATATAGCAGCTTTAACTATACGCCGGAAAAAGCCGAACGGAAACGATGTAAAAAAATGCGACGGCCGGTCGTACGTTCGTGGATCGTCGTAAATAGCTAATTTGCATACTCGACGCGGATTTCGAAGGAAACACCACCTAGCGGCCGCCGAAAAATTACATCTAAGATCCGACGGCGTACGAAGACGTACGCCTGTCGGATCTAGCCGAGGTGCCGTTGTATCTTGTTTTGAGGATTTAAAACAAAGATACGATGCAGGAATTTTGAAATTACGCCGGCGTATCAATAGATACGCCGGCGTAATTTCTTTGTGGATCTGCCCCACAGTGTACACCAAAACAATATTTACAATTATTACATGAAAATATAAAGATTGGACTCTTTGTTGAGACAATACAGCTGTAGGGAAGATCCCTTATTGATCCCTCATACTTATTTCTTATTTTATCCCCACCTCTTCTGCTTCTCAAGATCTGTTCTAAAGTTAGCAAATCTTTGTCAGAATATCCTTTCTCAGAAAAAATGTTTGGCCACTGGTAATAGGCCTGGTTGTTTCTGCCTCATAGAGCACGGCTATTGTGCTAAATTATCCTTTACCTTTTGTTTGATCTCCAAGATAATATTGTGCATGCACACAGAATCACATTTATAAAGCAGGAAGACCAATATGTAAGGTACCCTTAATGAGTAATTGTAACCCAGTCTGAGGATGTTTAAACTTTCTTCCCTTCATCAATATATACGTTGGTTACACATTAAACACAGAAATTATCCATTTTGTTAAGACCCCTAAAATGTATTGGGAACACAATGGGCAACCAATCCCTAAGGAAGCAGTTTCTCTTAAAAGCCTGCATGGAAACAATTTGAAATCCTGGAATATCAGGATGTGATTCAGATAACAATGGCCAATGTTGTTTAATAATTGCAAATATGTCCTTGCTTACCTCTGATATTCTGCAGTGAATGGAATCCTTTTGGGACTGACTCTTTTTCCTCCCTCCTCCCTCGCCTAATTTTTGTTTTAACACACATTGTAATTCCATGTATATATTCATTAATGTGGAAATCCTCTATCTCGGAATTTTACTACAATTTTGTTTAACGATTTCCTACCCTGTCCTCCTCACATACAATTATTTTAATTCTTCACAACTGACTTCTCAACACAGACCTAAAGACATGAAAGGTGTGTAAGCTATCAAGCATAAGAGCTGTGGAGTTTGAATAGCCTACTGGCTATTTAAGCCCCTTGCATCAGATCTCCAGTGCTTTTGCCTTGGTCAACATATCCAGATACTCTCTGCTGTGTTTTCCTGTTAAAGACTTTTGCCTGGCTGCCTTCCCTTCTGGTTCCTGATCCTGTTTGCTGCCTCTGACTATGCTGATCTATGGTTCCTGTTTTACTGGCTTGTTCTGACATCCTGCTCTGGTTACCGAACCCTGGCTACGTTTTGTCTACGTTTGCACTGTTTATACCATTTTACCATTTTATTAAAGTGTGATTTTTACTGCACTTCTGTCTCAGTCTGATTCATGGTTCCTGGCAGTACCTACCACACACATTTTAAATGTATTAATTGGATTCCTTCCATTCAACCTTTTAATAAAAGGACCTTAGGGATGCAATTATGCCTCACCAAAAAAAAGACAATAAAAATGTAAAAATATTGTTGATGTGACACTATCAGACCATACAATGATCAGTGAACAACATATCAGTATCAATAAATCTGGTCTCAAAATTATTCATAGATGCACCTGCAAACAGGGAGGTGACAGAGAGCCACATCCCTGCATTGCAAGTAATATGTCAGCTGGTAAATAAAAAAAGTTGTTCAAAATAACATCAAACAGTTTTCTGAATAATTTGATCTGTGTCTCCGTAGCCCTAATGGACTTTTATCTTACGGTCTTGATATTGGTCACCTGACATTGTTGACATGTTTCCTCTTAGGATAGTTAAATGCAATTCATTGTATCAGTTGTACACACACTTGAACTTGAGCAAAGGATGCTTAAAACTATTATGATGGTTATGACATCCAGGATTTATGACTGATATGGAGAAAAGCAACTTGTTGTTTTTCTCAGAATCATAAGTGTTCTGGGTCCTGGAGCCTTCATAGAGCTTTGAGTAGGAATATACACCGGGTATAGAAAATAATCACCCCCCTTAAAACTAATCATTTTTATTTTATTTTTTTTGCAGACTGAAATGAAGACAGACACAGTTTTTGTTTTGTCCAGCTGTATTTACTAGTGTAACTTATAACATCCAAGTGAAAGATTTAACACCAACATGTCAACAAAAATGTAAAACATTCCAGAACAGGATAACGGAGTTAGAAAAAGGATCACCCTTTTGTGTCAGTATTTTGATGAACCACCTTTTGCTTTAATTACAGCCTTTGGTCTGTTGGGATATGTCTCTACTAAATTTGCACATCTACACTTTGTAATATTTGCCCTCTCTTCTTTGCAGAACTGATTTAGTTCAGTTAAATTTAATGGTGACTGTTTGTGGACTGCAGTTTTCAAGTCATTCCACAGATCTTCAATTGGGTTTAAGGCTGGGCTCTGACTAGGCCAAGCAAGGACATTAACCATTTTCTCCTTCAACCACTGTGTGGTATTTTTTGCTTTGTGCTTAGGGTTCATTGTCATGTTGGAAGGTTCCTCTTCCCATTGACAACTTTCTGGCAGATGGCAGCATATTTTCCTTAAGAATTTGACAGTGTTTTGCCCTATCCATTTTCCTTCTATCCTGACAAGTGCTTCAGTCCCTGCTGCAGAGAAACACACTTATAACAGGATATTACAACTTCCATCCATGCCTTACTGTAGGAATGGTGTTATTTGGATGGTGAGCTGTATTGGATTTCCCCCAGACATAACGTTTGGTGTTGAGGCCAAATAATAAAATTTTAGTCTCATCTGACCATAACACCTACTAAGCTATGTAAAGATGGAAGGGTAAACAGGACAGAGAAGGGTCAAGAAGAGCAAGGAATGAGGAGAAGATACACGGGAGCAGATACAACCAGGCAGGAGAGGAATCAGCATTAGTGTCACAGGTTACAGGGAGCAAGGTACATGCTGCACACAAGCAGAGCACTGAGGCAATATAAAATAATAGAAAAGGGGCAAAATACCATCCCAGTAGCCCACATCAGGTGAAGACTAATTGCTAGGATCTGCTGACTGCTGGAGGGGACAACCGCTGGTGAACACCAAAACTGTATCCTTCAGGTCCAGGAATCACAGTGCCACCAGCAAGTGATCCAGTTTCAGACCCTAATACTTAGGGCTCTCTATCTTGCTTTCTCTGCTGTAGAAATTAGCTTCTGTGTGAAAAGGCTTACTGCTGTCAGAACACTAAAAAGGTTAAATTGCTGCCCGTTTGTTTTGAGGAACCCATTAGGGGGGACCCAGTTATTCAGGAACTGACATAATTTTTGTTTAGTTTTAGACTTGCTGTATAAAGCCCCCCCTGCATTTAACCTGTGTCTGTTTGCTGTCTTGCAGAATTTGCAGTCTTACTGACAAATTTGCTTGGATTTTTTCTCTCTCCTGCATGGTTTACCAATACCAGTTGAGCCGGTCTCTCTTACAATGTGTATATTGTATATGCGCTTCTGGAAGAATGGTCAAATAATCCCATAGACACACTCCTAAACCTCGTGAACAGCCTTACCAGAAGAGTTGAAGCTGTTATAGCTGCAAAGAGAGGGCCAACTCAATATTGAACCCTATGGACTAAGACTGGGATGCCATTAATGCAAAGACATGTGTCCCAATACTTTTGACAATATAGTGTGTTTTATATATATATATATATATATATATATATATATATATATATATATATATATATTGTGACAGTAGGAGATACTGTCAAGGTTAAATGGAGAGTTTGGTGGGTATGCACATTTGCTTGGTGCAAGACTGCAGAGTGTAGATTTGGACTGGAGATTTTAGTATTCCTGCATGGGGCTCTGTAGTTTGGAGATTGCACAGTGTCTTGGGTGGGACGGGATCTCCAACCCTGTGTCCAGATTTTGTGGATGACCATCAGGGTGTGTGCTCAGGTGAGCACAGCCCTTATAATGAGTTTATGGGAAGACCTCATGGCTCCCAGTTGGAGACTGCGCCACACCAAGAGAGACAGGAGGTTTCCAGCAGTCAGAGAGGCTGCAGGAGGCAGCCAGAATGTTTGTGACTGCAAGAGGCAGAGCTATGGGCGCTAAAGGGAAGCCTTCTACATTGAGGAGTCCTGTGGTCTGGGTGACCAGGATAAAGTGCAGAATTACTGCTACAGAGAGCCCAGTGGGCTAGCATTTTCTGTTCTGTGTATTTGCTGGAGAAGAACCCCTGCGTGGGAAACCTTTGTTACAGACTTTTATTTTCCTGTTTTAATAAACATGGGCTACCATGCCTTAAAAAAAAATCCTGACTCGCTTGGATCACTGACAAAAGCATCTACCACGAGCGCTAACAATCCCCCATGCCACAATATATACACTGTATATATAATTTTGTTGGGATCTGAGGGGTAAAAAGGCAAACAGGCAGCTGCGAGACAGTTCAATCAACTTAAAATCTGCTTTATTCAGCAAAACAGTAAATAATGACAGACTTTGGGGTTGATTTACTAAGGGCAAAAAGGCATTTTGCAAGTGCAGTTTGCTCCAGAGCTTCGTAAATGAGTGGAAGCTCTGCTGACTTCCATCATTCAATCATATGCAATAAAAAATTCAGTTTTGTTAGTTTTTTAAAATTTTCCTTGCATGTGTTTGGTTATTCTTTGCAAAGTGTAGCTTCATTTTCAGCGGGGGCCTGTCCATTAGGTGCCGCTCCCTAATCTCTATGCGCCCAGCCCCTAATCTCCATGTAGGGCGCCGTACGCATAGAGTTCTACATTTTTTTTGTGAAGCACGTGATAGGAGCCGGAGCTCTAATTGGCTTCAAAAAGGGTGGGCTTGTGACACTAGTGAACCAACATTCGCTATTGTCTTCCTGCTTCTCCTCCTGGCCAATCAGGACAGGAAGCGGGTCCTAAACCGGTTTGGCTGGGAGGAGAAGTGACCAGATTTGCCGAGGGGAGAAGTCGGGGAAGCCGTCCAGGACCTGGATGGGGTAGGTGCGGGGCTGGTGGGCGAGCTGGCCTGGAGAGCGGGCTTGCGAGCAAAAAATGGAGCACCAACCTCCACTGTTATTTTATTTACTAATCTCTAGATCAACTGCACTTGTAGAGTGAAACTGCACTTACCTCTCCCCCTCCCTGGGGCCCCCGTCTTGGAAATGGGAGTCAGCTGTGACTTCCTGAGGAACAACATGATTGAATGATGGAAGTCAGCAGAGCTTCTGCTCATTTACTGAACTCTGGAGCAACTGCTCTCACAGAGTGAAACTGCACTTTTCAAAGTACACAGTATATTTGCCTTTAGTAAATCAAACCCCTTTGTCTTCATGGGCAGCTCAAAACAACACAAGGAACACTTCTCATCAGTACCACAGTCTTTTTAAATCATCTTCAGCATCCCAGCCAAAGATTATTTGATAATATATGGGGGTACCTGATGCTATAAAAACCTGGCAGCGAACCTAAAAAAATAATTGGCTACCTAGCGGCACCAGCGACACTAATACAGCGATCAGAATTACGATCGCTTAGTGACACTGGTGATAGGGGGTGAAAGAGTTACCTGGGGGCGATCAAGGGGTTAAACCTTTACTAGGGGGGGTAGGGGGCTACCCTGGACCTAAAGGGGCCTAACACGAATGTCCCTAACAATGTTTAGTCACAAATGACACAGATTGCAGTGATCAGTAAAAAAAAATGACCACTGCAAACGGTGACATTGTGACTCGGGGTGAAAGTGTGCCTATGTGTACTGGTGTTAGTGTAGTGTTTGTGCAACTCACTTGTGATGTCTTCTCTCCTTGAGCCCCGGTCAAAAAGACCGCCTCTAGGAGCGTGACATCACTTCCTCCTGCCTGTGTTTACATTACACAGGCAGGGGAAGCAGCTCATTGCCAGGAGCGATCGCGAGGGGATGGCCAGAAACCAATGGCCGCCCACTCATCCTGGATCGCTCCCCCAGCTAAACGGACCGCCGCATATACCGGGGGGTACAATCTGACCCCCCACCCGCGGGAAGGCAGGCACGTACAGGTACGTGAATATGCCTGTACGTGCCATTCCTCCGACTTATTTGTACATGCGGCAGTCCTTAAGTGGTTAATGCTACTTTTTTGTCCTACATATCTATATATCTGAGGAATCAGATAAGTGGACCTTATATTTGTGTCTTTAAATACTCCTTAAAATAAATGTTATACTGATGTTGGCCAAGAATGTTTGTCTAATTTGCTTGCAATGTTCTGTGCAAAAGTACAGTAGGTGCACGCGATATTGTGTGAATCTTGCTCCCTTTCTCGGCGAGATTGACCACCTACGAGCCCCATCGTGGGAGCCAGCGCCGAGCTGGCTTGCCGCGATAGAGACAAAGCCGTCATAGAAGCGACGGGAGATCCGACTTGGATTCCCGCCAATTCTACACGTGTGCGGCGTTTGTTATGAATCCTGAGGGGGAAGTCCCTGCCGGATTTTAAATAAAAATCCGGCATGGGTTCCCCCCTCAGGAGCATACCGGGCCCTTAGGTCTGTTATGGGTTGTAAGGAGAGCCCCCCTACGCCGAAAAAACGGCGTAGGGGGTCCCCCTACAATCCATACCAGACCCGTATCCAAAGCACGCTACCCGGCCGGCCAGGAAAGGAGTGGGGACGAGCGAGCGCCCCCCCCCTCCTGAGCCGTACCAGGCTGCATGCCCTCAACATGGGGGGGTTGGGTGCTCTGGGGCAGGGGGCGCACTGCGGGCCCCCCCCCACCCCAGAGCACCCTGTCCCCATGTTGATGAGGACAGGGCCCCTTCCCGACAACCCTGGCCGTTGGTTGTCGGGGTATGCGGGCGGGAGGCTTATCGGAATCTGGGAGCCCCCTTTAATAAGGGGGCCCCCAGATACCGGCCCCCCACCCTAAGTGAATGGATATGGGGTACATCGTACCCCTACCCATTCACCTGGAGGAAAAATGTTAAAGTCAATAAACACAACACAAGAGTTTTTAAAATAATTTATTAGTCTGCTCCGGAGGCCGCCCCCTGTCTTCTTTAGCTCTTTTTACCAGGGGGGGCTTCTTCTTTGACGTCTTCGGGTGGGGGCCGCTCTTCGCCGCCGTCCGGTTCTCTTCCACCGCCGGGGGGGGGGCGCTTTTCATAAAAGCGCCCACTCCTCGGCGGGTTTCCTCCGACGTCTTCGGCGGGGGGTGGTGTGCTTCTTCTTCCGCTATCCGGGGGGGTCTTCTTCGGCTATCCGGGGGTCTTCTTCACTCTCCGGGGGTCTTCTGCTATGTTCGCCGCTCTCCGCTGTTGACTCGGCGCACCCCGGTTCTTCCTCCAGCTGTCCGGTGCCTTCTCCTTCAGCGCTGAACGTCTATCTTCTTCTTCCGTGCTGTGACGTATTCTTCTTCTTCCGGGCTGTGACGTCATCTTCTTCTCTTCTCCCGATGTTGACACGCCGGCTCTTCTAGCTGAAATGACGGGTGCGCGGCTTGCATTGGACCTATATAGGCCTCACAGTCCCATCATGCTCTGTACCTACCCATGTGATACCTACCCACGGGAAGAACCGGGTGCGCCGAGTCAACAGCGGAGAGCGGCGAACATAGCAGAAGACCCCCGGAGAGTGAAGAAGACCCCCCGGATAGCCGAAGAAGACCCCCCCGGATAGCGGAAGAAGAAGCACACCACCCCCTGCCGAAAACGTCAGAGGAAACCCGCCGAGGAGTGGGCGCTTTTATAAAAGCGACCCCCCCCGGCGGTGGAAGAGAAACGGACGGCGGCGAAGAGCGGCCCCCACCCGAAGACGTCAAAGAAGAAGCCCCCCCTTGGTAAAAAGAGCTAAAGAAGACAGGGGGTGGCCTCCGGAGCAGACTAATAAATTATTTTAAAAACTCTTGTGTTGTGTTTATTGACTTTAACATTTTTCCTCCAGGTGAATGGGTAGGGGTACGATGTACCCCATATCCATTCACTTAGGGTGGGGGGCCGGTATCTGGGGGCCCCCTTATTAAAGGGGGCTCCCAGATTACGATAAGCCTCCCGCCCGCATACCCCGACAACCAACGGCCAGGGTTGTCGGGAAGGGGCCCTGTCCTCATCAACATGGGGACAGGGTGCTCTGGGGTGGGGGGGGCCCCGCAGTGCGCCCCCCTGCCCCAGAGCACCCAACCCCCCCATGTTGAGGGCATGCAGCCTGGTACAGCTCAGGAGGGGGGGGGGGGGCGCTCGCTCGTCCCCACTCCTTTCCTGGCCGGCCGGGTAGCGTGCTTTGGATACGGGTCTGGTATGGATTGTAGGGGGACCCCCTATGCCGTTTTTTCGGCGTAGGGGGGCTCTACTTACAACCCATAACAGACCTAAGGGCCCGGTATGCTCCTGAGGGGGGGAACCCATGCCGGATTTTTATTTAAAATCCGGCGGGGACTTCCCCCTCAGGATTCATAACAAACGCCGCACACGTGTAGAATTGGCGGGAATCCAAGTCGGATCTCCGTCGCTTCTATGACGCGCTTGCTGGAATGTGCTGTCACCATTCAAGCGAGTGCGAGATGTCGGCACCCTGTCGCCGAGAATCAGCGCGATGCTGTCGTGCTAAAAACACATTCTCGGCGGCAGGTACTGTACCAGTATATTTTTTATTGTTTGACTCCACAGTTTCCTTCAACACCACAGGAATGGCAGACTGTGGCCTCCCAGTTTACCACGTGGTGGGCCTTTACCAACTGCAGAGGGGCAATAGATGGGAAGCATGTCTGCATCGTCCCACCACCCCATTCAGGGTCATACCATTTCAACTACAAGGGGTTCCATAGTATTGTGATAATGGCGGTGGTGTCGGCAACATATGATTTTTTATATGTGCACGTGGCCACAATGGCCGGATGTCGGATGGTGGAGTGTTTTCCCAAGACTGAGTTCCCAATGTCTCCAGACTGGTGGATTGGGATTTCCACCTGCAGAAGTCAACGTGGAAGGCCTCCCGTTTGTGTTTGTCGATGATGAAGTGTTTGGGCTTGGAGATCACCTGATGAGTCCATTCCCTCAGAGGACCCTCACCCCTGAGAGGAGGGTTTTTTAATTTCTGGCTGGCCAGAGCCAGAAGAGTGGTCGAGAATGCGTTTGGCATAATGGCCAGCCGGTTCCGTGTACAACCACACTGGAATGGTGTATACAGTGTGTGTATATATGTATATATATATATATATATATATATATATATACTGTATATTGTCTCATTCATTTTACTCTTTCTGGGTTATTTGGCGTGTGTTTATATTCCATTGTTCTATTGTGTCTGTTTACCTTGGGAGAAAACGATATTATGGGATGTATGTCTATGTATAGAGGAGGGATTCCTCCAGCAGCTCCTCCCTGCTTATAAGACTGTTTACTGATGAGAGTTTGAATACACCTGATTTGTGTGTCTATTGTTATTGAATAGTTTACCCTGCCCTGTATGTAAAGGGAGGGGGAGGGGTTGTCCCTGAGTGTTTCAATAAACAGTTCATATTCCAGCTTACAGACAAATGAGTCCTGCCTTAGTATTGGTTGTCAGTGGTTTGGAATATCTAATCTCTATATTCAGATTGAAGGAAGCAGTATATTACGAAAGCACTCAAGTGGATTGTGGGATGTTTTGTTACATTGGTGACAGCAGTGGGACGCTTCCTGCAGTTTGGGACATCCAAACCTTCACCTGGATCCAAGGTCCGGATAGCAGGAAAGGAGAGGTACAGATATCAGCCGCCATGGTAGAGAAATTTGAAAGGAGGTTGTGAGAGATGCAGATACAGCACAGAGGACCAGTATCAGAGCAGGTTCTGCTGGGATCATATGATTCTACCCGCTGTGAACTCTTGAAGGAAACACTAGCCCCACCAGGGAAAAATTCTCCCCTCCATCCAGGAAAGGTACTGGTCACGGTATGGTTTGCGGGTGCGGTTTTTGGGAGAAAAACCACACAAGGAGCAGACAGCTGAGTTAAGCAGGCTGGTCTGGGCAGAGATGCGGCTGGATGAGAGCTACAGAGCCATCCGGTGGCATTTATCCCAAGCATGCCCTTGGATAGCAGGTGACTGCCCAGTGGAAGGCTTTGGCTACGGCAGCCTGGGACTGTTGTACGTGAAGCAATTCGCAGTGGCATATGGATGAAATCATGTGTTTCAGGGAAGAGATACTGAACGTCTCGGAAGTGCACTGGGCACTGGAAGATTTGGAGTTTCTGGCCATTCAGGAATGGGAGCTGGAGATCGCCTACAGATGGCTGCTAGACTCTGCTCAGTGCCAGGGCTGGGCTCCCTTTGCCTGTGACTATCAGGAAGTACCAGGATTTTCAGAGCTCTGAAATCTCAGCTGGATTTAATTGGCTTTTCATCAGAGGATGTTATCGATGATGAGTCACCTTACAAAGTGTTGGCACTGGGCCCAAGGGCCACCAGCAAATGCCCTGGACTTTTAGCAATTCCAAAGACTAGGGAATTAATACATGTTTCTGTAGAGGAGGAACCACCTAGAAACCCCCCCGGGAGATGTGCTGGCAACAGGGCAGAGTGCTACCAACCTCTGCCCGTGCCCAGCCCCAGCAACAACTGCAGAGTTCCAGCGAGCCGGGGCAGTCGTCCTCCCTCCCCAACAGTAAGCTGTAGCAGATGATGTAGTAAAGCTCCTACGCCCAGCTGAACCGCTGGCAACATGATAGAGCACTGCTGGCCTCTGCCCTCCACTGACAAAAGATGGATTGCCTGTGAAAGTGGATAAGACTATGGTGCCTACTTGTATACCCCAGGGAGGCTGGGCAGTTGACCCAGATCCCCAACAGCATCACGGACTAAGCCCATCCACCCTGTCTTCTCTCCAGAGGCTGAAGGGACTCCAGAGGAAAGGACCAGTCCGCACTTCCCCCCAGCAGCAGGTATGTTCTACGAAAGAGGCAGAGGTTGGTTGGGTGAGTAATGCTCTGTTTGGAACAATTTGTACTGACATACTGTGTGGATAAAGGCATTGGGGGACTGGAACTACTGACTAACTTTGGAGTCAACCCATCTGAGTTCTCTTCCTGTGTTAGTCTGGTGCCGAAAGGGGAGAGATGTGACTGGAGTCACTTTGGGACCGAGAATCCCCTGGGGAGGTTGGAAAACCCTTGTTTCAGTTCCCCATGCACCTCCTATTGGCTAAAAAAAAGGCTAAATAAAAGAATTACAAAAAAATAAATAAAATAGTATGTCAGTGTTTAAAGGGTCACTAAAGGAATTTTTTTTTTTAGCTAAATAGCTTCCTTTACCTTACTGCAGTCCTGGTTTCATGTCCTCATTGTTCGTTTTTGCTTTTAATGTTGCTGTAAATCCTCTCTGTTCTGGACACTTCCTGGTTGCCTGTTTCCTGATAACCACAGTGCTGGGAGATTTCTCACGGTGGTCACTAATGTGATTATTGTGTGTAAAACGAAACTGGATTGGTGCTGAGGAGTTTTAGACAAAGTATCACTGCTCTCTATTGGCTGACTGCCCTCTAGTGGCTCTCTGTACATCAGAGAACCAGGAAACAACAGCAAAAACGAAACTACACTGCAGGCACATAATATGATTGTTTTTTTATCTATTTTTAATCATTTTTAAAAGGAATCAGTTAACTATTATGTCTCTATGCCCTGTAAACAATCATTTCAGCTAAAAAAAAAAATTCCTTTAGTGACCCTTTAAGCTGGTGTGAATTATTGCCCTCATCTCAGTGTGCTTAATGTAGGCAGTTGATTGAAAAGCTAGGAGAAGCAGGGTCCCACAGTGTGCAGATACCCTGCAAAAGTATTGAAAATACACCTTTATCCTCTTCATCTTCACTTGACTGCTTGCAGCTACAAATAGTCAAAGGCCAAACACTGAGTACAAAGCTCTACCCTCTTTGCCATATTGCCAGAGTGGTGGTTGGTGTTATATGTTCTACCTAAAAACAGGGGCTATCTCATGGAAACTTCAATGTAAAAAAATATGTTTAGATGCATACAGGAAGCACCTACCTGCTCTAGCCCAGTTTTTAATTCAAGCATTGCTCTACTGCACCTCACTTTGTTTTGTTGGTTATCTGATCTGAAAACCACTGCTGATGATGCAGGAGACTGAAGGCTGGTGCAAAAAATGTTGACACCCTAGGCGAAACCCCTGCACATCTGTCCCCCCCCCATACATATCAGTACCCCCCTGCACATCTGTCCCCCCCACACACACATATCAGTACCCCCCTGCACGTCTGTCCCCCCCACACACATATCAGTACCCCCCTGCACTTCTGCCCCCCCCCCACGCACACACATATCAGTACCCCCCTGCATGTCTGCCCCCCACACATATCAGTACCCCCCTGCATGTCTGTTCCCCCCCACACATATCAGTACCCCCCTGCACGTCTGTCCCCCCCCCACACACACACATATCAATACCCCCTGCACATCTGCTCCCACACATATCAGTACCCCCTGCACCTCTCCACTCTCCCCCACACACACATATCTGTACCCCCCTGCACGTCTCCCCCCCCCCACACACACACACACATATCAGTACCCCCCTGCACATCTGCCCCCCCCCCCACATTTATCAGTACTCCCCTGCACGTCTGTCCCCCCCACACACATATCAGTACCCCCCTGCACGTCTGTCCCCCCCCCCACAAACACACATATCAGTTCCCCTTCTGTACACAGTGCAATGCACTATTAACTTAAAAGCATAGTCAATGTTTTATTTTTGGTGATTGGGTGCAGGCTGCAGCACTGCCTGTACTTCCACTATACCTGAGCCAGCGGCAGGTGATTGCTTTACTCCAGAAGAATGGTGCTGCACCTGCCTGTCCTTGCACACCAGATCCCCAAACGCCCAGGAGAAGGGGGGAGCGGATATTGAGGCAGGCCCGCTGTAGTTACAGTACATGCAGGGCTTCCATCTCATCATCCGCCTCCACCGATCATGCGGCACTTCCGGACGGCTGCTCCTCGTCCCGGCTCTCGTCCCTCATCTTCTCACTGCCGCCAATACTATGGCGGAACTGTCTGCAGGCTGGGGATAGAGTGGTCCATCAGGGATGTATTCACAGGCGCAACCGCTCCCTATCCTGGCGGCTGGCGCCATAAGGCATGTATTTAACCACTTAAGCCCCGGGCCAATATGCAACTAAAGGACCAAAGGTGTTTTTACAATTTGGCACTGCGCTGCTTTAACTGGTAATTGCGCGGTCATGCAATGTTGTACCGAAACAAAATTTGCGTCCTTTTCTTTCCACAAATAGAGCTTTATTTTGATGGTATTTGATTGCCTCTGCGATTTTTATTTTTTGCGAAATAAACGGAAAAAGCCCGTACATTTTGAAAAAAATCGATTTTTCTTATAACAAAAAGTAAACAATATCGAATAAACTAAATTTTAGTCAAACATTTAGGCCAAAATGTATTCAGCCACATGTATTCAGTAAAAAAATAGCAATACGCGTATATTTATTGGTTTTCGCAAAAGTTATAGCGTCTACAAACTAGAGTACATTTTCTGGAATTTACACAGCTTTTATTTTATGACTGCCTATCTCATTTCTTGAGGTGTTAAAATGGCAGGGCAGTACAAAACCCCCCCAAATGACCCCATTTTGGAAAATAGACACCCCAAGGAAACTGCTGAGAGGCATGTTGAGTCCATTGAATATTTTTTTTTGTCCCAAGTGATGGAATAATGACCAAAAAAAATGTTTACAAAAAGTTGTCACTAAATGATATATTGCTCACACATGCCATGGTTATATGTGGAATTTCACCCCAAAATACATTCTGCTGCTTCTCCTGAGTACGGGGATACCACATGTTTGCAACTTTTTGGGAGCCTAGCCGCGAATGGGGCCCCAAAAACCAAGCACCGCCTTCAGCATTTCTAAGGGCGCAAATTTTTGATTTCACTCCTCACTACCTATCACAGTTTCGAAGGCCATAAAATGCCAAAATAGCACACAAGGAGTGCAATCAAAAATGTATGCCCTTAGAAATCTTGAAGGCGGTGCTTGGTTTTCGGGGCCCCGTACGCGGCTAGGCTCACAAAACGTCCCACACATGTGGTATCCCCATACTCAGGAGAAGCTGCAGAATGTATTTTGGGGTGCAATTCCACATATAACCATGCCATGTATGAGCAATATATCATTTAGTGACAACTTTGTGCAAGAAAAAATCAGTTTGTCCGCAACTTGTGTCAAAATATAAAATATTCCATGGATTCGACATGCCTCTTAGCAAATAGCTTGGGGTGTCTACTTTCCAAAATGGGGTCATTTGGGGGGTTTTGTGCTATTTTGGCATTTTATGGCCTTCGAAACTGTGATAGGTAGTGAGGAGTGAAATCAAAAATTGACACCCTTAGAAAGCCTGAAGGCGGTGATTGGTTTTTGGGGTCCCGTACGCGGCTAGGCTCCCAAAAAGTCTCACACATGTGGTATCTCCGTACTCAGGAGAAGCAGAAGAATGTATTTTGGGGTGTAATTCCACATATGCCCATGGCATGTTTGAGCAATATATAATTTAGTGACAACTTTGCGCAAAAAATATATATATTTATTTTTCCCGCATCTTGGGTCAAAATATAAAATATTCCATGGACTCGAGATGCCTCTCAGCAAATAGCTTGGGGTGTCTACTTTCCAAAATGGGGTAATTTGGGGGGGTTTTGAATTGTCCTGGCATTTTATGCACAACATTTAGAAGCTTATGTCACACATCAACCACTCTTCTAACCACTTGAAGACAAAGCCCTTTCTGACATTGTTTGTTTACATAAAATCATTTTTTTTTTGCAAGAAAGTTAAGTTAAACCCCCAAACATTATATATTTTTTTAAAGCAAAGGCCCTACAGATTAAAATAGTGGGTGTTGCATTTTTTTCCACACAGTATTTGCGCAGCGATTTTTCAAACACATTTCTTGGGGAAAAAATACACTTTTTTATTTGAAAGCACTAAAACACACTATATTGCCCAAATTATTGATGAAATAAAAAAGATGATCTTAGGCCGAGTACATGGATACCAAACACGACATACTTTAAAATTGCGCACAAACGCGCAGTGGCGACAAACTACATACATTTTTAAAAGCCTTTAAAAGCCTTTACAGGTTACCACATTAGATTTACAGAGGAGGTCTACTGCTAAAATGACTGCCCTCGATCTGCCCTTCGTGGTGATACCTCACATGCATGGTGCAATTGCTGTTTACATATGACTCCAGACCAACGCTTGCGTTCGCCTTTGCGCAAGAGCAGGGGGGACAGGGATGCTTTTTTTTTTTTATATTTATTTCGCTTTTTTTACTTTATTTGTAAACTGTTCCTTCCATTTTATTTATTTTTTACCATTTTTATTGTTATCTCAGGGAATGTAAATATCCCTTATGATAGCAATAGTTAGTGACAGTACTCTTTTAAAAAAAATGGGGTCTATTAGACCCTAGATCTTTCCTCTGCCCTCAGATCGGTGTGATAAAATGCATTCCCAATTTCCCAATGGCGCTGTTTATATCCGGGGGGACATTCCCTCCCACTGAATGTAAAAGCAGTCTAGAGGCTAATTAGCCGCTAGGACTGCTTTTACATGAAAGCCGACCGCTGGCTGAAAAGAATGATACCAAGATGATACCTAAACCCGCAGGCATCATTCTGGTATAACCATTCAAAGTCCAGCAACATACCAGTACGTTGATGGTTCTTGTTGGACATGTATTGTAATCTTTTTTTTTCATGCAGCCTGTTGGCTGAACGAAAAAAAGATTGAGCGGTGGGTATGCCCACCATTAGAATACCTCCCTTCATCCACCCACTTCTAATGATGGGCATACATGCACCATTTATATATGCCGAAGCAAGGGGGCATCCTCGTACACACGGTCGGACTTTTCTATGCCGTGTACACATGGTCAGACTTTTCCACGGGAAAGCCTCCGTAGGAATGTCAACCGTATGTACGCGTCATTAGGAGCAAAATCGCTCCTCCGCCCCTAATGCCCCCATGCTTCGGCATATATGCTCTTTTTTTAACTGTGGTGGTGAAATCACCTCCTACAGCGTTGGAGTCGTGGCTTTATTTATCGTGGGAGCAAACGCTGTTGCTGTCACGGTAAATAAATCCGCGCTGCAACTGAATGGCGTACCTGCTAAGCAAATGATGGTTAACATTAAAACAAAGTAACATTACAGTATAATAGTAAGATCATACCATACCTGCAAAGCAAATACCAAAAAAAAACATAGTAAAAAACAAAACATTTTTTAACGGAACCTGTGCCTAAAATATATATATGACGAAGCATGGGGGCATCCTCCCGCAAAAAAGTAATGCCGCGTACACACGGACGGACTTTTCCACGGGCAAGCCTCCATAGGAATGTCAACCGTATATACGCGGCATTAGGAGCAAAATCGCTCCTCCGCCCCTAATGCCCCCATGCTTCGGCATTTATATATGCTCTTTTTTTAACTGGTGGTGAAATCACCTCCTACAGCACTGGAGTCACGGCTTTAAATATTGTAGGAGCAAACGCTGTTGCTGTCAAGATAAATAAGTCTGCGCAACAGCTGAATGGCGTACCTGAAAACAGTAAATTACATACCTGAAAAGCAAGCATGAAAAAACATAACAACAATAAAACTTTGCAGAATAGAATACAGTAAAAAAGAGCAGAACAATAGAGAGAGAATAGAGAGGGAGAGAACAATAAAACGACAACTATTTTTTTTTTTTTTTATATATATTTTTGTTGTGTTTTTTTTTTTGTTTTTTTACTTTTTTGTTTTTTTAACACTTTTTTTTGTAACTGTAACTATTCAACTTTTCGGTTCCAGGTTTGGGTCTCTTAAAATGCGATGGCATCTTGGGAAACCCTGTGTAAGTGTGCCTAGCCTGTGAAATGTTTTACCCTACGCTAATACTTCACTAGTGTGTGGAAGCGTTCAAAACATTCACCAATACAAAGACCAGGATTGGCAGGACAGCGGGACAAAAATAACGGGTGTCACGCCTAAATTGGCGCTTGCTACAGACACAACATTTTCTTTGGGGGGTTTGTTAGGTAGGGGTACTCTCGAGGGCGAGGGCATACAAAAAATGCCTCTCATGCAGTCGGGTTACTGCATTTGTTAGGGGATGGTGAGTTCTGTGATGATCTCCTCCTGGAAGTCAAGGAAGGATCCATTCAGTCCTGAAGCTTTGTATAAGGCAAAAGCATTTAGTAAAGTCAATTGAAATAAATATAGAGACACTTTTTTGTACCAGCGTCTCGCCTTACGGGCAATATTATACGGCGCCATCAACTGGTCGTTGAGGTCCACCCCTCCCATATTTTTGTTATATTCGTGGACACAGAGGGGTTTCTCCACAACACCAGTCGCCGTACGAATTTGTACTGTCGTGCCTGCATGAAGGGTGGTAAGAACGAAAACATTCTTATTGTTCCGCCACTTCACAGCAAGCAAATTATTACACCTGCAGCAGGTTCTCGCCCCCAGCCTAAGAGGGGAATCTACAAGCCGTTGGGGAAAGCCCCAGCGATTAGGTCGCACGGTGCCACATGCTCCAATCTGACGATCAAACAAGTGACTAAAAAGTGGCACACTGTTGTAATAATTGTCCACATACAAGTGGTACCCCTTTCCGAATAAGAGTGACACCAAGTCCCACATGATCTTGCCAGCGCTCCCTATGTAATCTGGGCAGTCCTCCGACTCTACCGGACTATCTTTGCCCTCATAAACCCTAAAGCTCCATGTGTAGCATGTTGCCCTGTCACAAAGCTTATAGAGCTTGACCCCGTATCTGGCACGCTTGCTGGGAAGGTACTGCTTGAAAGACAAGCGGCCAGAAAATTTAATCAGGGACTCATCAACGCATACAACTTGCTGGGGATTAAACAAGGCTGCATAACGTTTGTTGAAATGGTTTATGAGGGGCCGAATTTTGTAGAGCCGGTCAAATTCAGGGTCTCCACGCGGACGACAAAGTGCATTGTCACTGAAATGCAAGAACCACAGGATCGCCTCGTATCGATTCCTGGCCATGTGAGCAGAGAATATGGGCATATGGTGAAGTGGATGTGTGGACTAATACATCCGCAACTTCGGAAATTGGTGTATGCCCATGTTGAGGGTAAGGCCCAGAAAGGTCTTAAATTTGGAAACCGTAAGTGGTTTCCATTCTCTGGCAAGGAGGGACTGTGGATTAGCGGCGATGTAGGTACCAGCATACAAATTACTCTGGTCCACAATAGATCTATAGAGATCTTCCGTGAAATACAGCGAATAAAAATCAAGTGACATAAAATTAGCTGTATCCACCTGAATACCGGGTTGGCCAGTAAATGGGGGAAGTACGGGTGCTGCAGAAGTGGTGGGGACCCAATCAGGATAGGCAAATTCTGCAGGAAGGGCACTATGGGCACGACGGGCCTGTCTTTGTCTTCTTTTTCTTGGTGGCAGTGGGACACTACTTGTGCTTGCCACCACGCCAGCTTGAACTGCACTTATGGGACTCGCCAGGTCACCACGTGATACTGCAGTGCTGGATGAACGACCAGGGTGTACTAGGCCGCTGGTGCTTGCCAGTTCACCAGAAGGAATAGCGGCGCTAGTACTTCTCTGCTCCATACAAGGGTCCTGTGGTTCTTGCTGCTCAACAACATCAGAACAGGTTTGGGTACGCCTGGCCTTAAATAGGATCGTATTCTGAGCCAGAATCTGACAGATGCGTGACCTCCTCTTCACTATCTGTCATGCTCAAAATCCTGTGATGTGGATGAGGCCCTGATACAACCTCAGGATTACACATTCTGCCGTTTGATTCAAATTAATAAGGTGATAGCATGCAAACCAGAGAGAGATTTCACATCCTCACCTTTTCTCAGCTCAGTCCCAACAGAGGGAGTGCCTGGAGCCTGCTGGCTCTTTTATTAAAACCACAGAATCACAAATACATATATTTGATTGGTTCACATTATACATACACACCCATTCACCCCCCCCCCTGTGTGTCCTTGGCATGAGGCCCTCATTGGTCAGTCCATATAAAGGTCTTTTCCTGTTCCATGTTCTTCTTGTCCTCGTGGCATAAAAGTTCTCTCAGTAAAGCAGACACGGAGGGGGGTTTTGAAGTGAAGCCATTTAGGAATGCAGTAGGGGGAAGGGCCGGAGGACACATTTGAAAGATGAGAAGCAGAAGGAGAAAATGGAAGCTGAACTCTCCTTTATCCTTTTATATATCCATCCAAGTTGAAATATACTTAAAAAAACATATCTGACAAATCTTATCAAGGAAAATAATTTTCTAATACACTCACATACATATGTATTATACCATATATCGATCAAGAAATAAAGGAATATAAAACAATATATAAGAATATAAGAAAAGCAACATTTGGCAACATTTAAGTGATTCTAATAATAAAAAGAATAGGATAAAATATTCATTTGATTTTCAACTCCATCACACCTGAAGGCCTCTTCACCACTGTACATTCGCTTTGCCATTTTGGGCTCTAAATTTTGTGGTACAGTGGTGATGTTTCACAGGTAAAAAAGCACCTGACTGTAGAAAAGCAAATGTAGAAAACGCTTCCAAAAAAAACTGTTAGCGATCGCAGGCATCAGGCCTGTCTCTGCAAACGCTGCAGTTATGTGTGTTGTGTTTTTGAAATGACAGTGATCGATCGATACTGCACTTGGGGGGGCTGGGCTAAGGGGCAAAATGCAGGTGCTAGCGGGTATCTGGGCTGATCCCACTAACAATGCGTTTTTGGGAACCCTAAACTGCTGGGTACGCTAGTATAGATCTGATCAGATCAGATATTGATCTGTTCAGATACTATACCACTAAGGGGGGTGTATGCTTTGCGAGTGGGTGTAAGCGTTACTGGCACTAACCTAACACTGCCTGGGGCGACACAGACCCTGACTGACGCTAAAATGTAATTGATATCACCCGCCGGGCAATCAGGGGGTTAAACCTTTATTGGGTTATATACAGCGGGTGCCCTGATGCTATAAACAGCAAACTAACTAACCAGCGTCAACCGTAACATTTATACGGTGATCACTGGTGAAAGGGTTAACTAGGGGGCAATCAGGGGGTTAAAACCTTTATTAGGTAATATATGGGGGTAGCTGACGCTTTCTAAAAACCTGGCGGCGAACCTAAAATAACGAAATAACTAACTGGCTAACCTGCGTCACCAGTGACACTTGTACAGTGATCACTGGTGAAAGGGTTAACTCTAGGGGCAATCAGGGGTTAAAACCTTTATTTATGGGGGCACCTAACGCTATAGAAACCTGGCGGCGAACCTCAAAAAAAACTAGCTACCTAGCGGCAACAGTGACACTAATACAGCGATCAGAAAACCGATCACTTAGTGACACTGGCAATACGGAGTGAAAGGGTTAACTAGGGCGGTGATCAAGGGGTTAAACCTTTATTAGGGGGGTAGGGGGCTACCCTGGACCTAAAGGGGCCTAAAGCTAACTGCCCTAACACTTTTTTCTGTCACAAATGACACTAAATGCAGTGATCAGAAAATAAATGATCACTGCAATCAGTGACACTGTGACAGGGGGCTGGGGGGGTGATCGGGGTGTGACTGGGGGGGATGGGTGCCTATGTGTGACTGTGTCAGTGTACTTGTTAAGTGCAACTCACAGTTCTGATGTCTTCTCTCCTCAATCGTCAGTTGAAAAGACTGCCATGAGGAGAGATGACATCACTTCCCCCTGCCTGTGTTTACACTTACACAGGCAGGGTGGGCCGGATTTTGCCGCCCCTATACCCTGGCGCCCTAGGCAGCCGCCTGACCCGCCTATTGCTAGCGCTGGCCCTGAGGAGACTTATAATCAAACATGTCTAGGAATTTGAAGGAGCCACTCTGTCACTAAGGGTGACAGCTGAATAATAGGCAGGACGAATACTAGTGTAGGGATGAGCAGAATGTAAAAGGTTTGGATTTAAGCAGATTAGGCAAACATTACTGGTGTACTTTTTGCAAATCTCAACCTCATTAACCACTTCAGCCCCAGAAGAATTGGCTGCTCAATGACCCGAGCATTCTTTGCGATTCGGCACTGAGTCGCTTTAACTGACAATTGAGTCGTGCAACATTGTACCCAAACAAAATTTACATCCTTTTTTTCCCAAAAATAGAACTTTCTTTTGGTGGTATTTGATCACCTCTGCGTTGTTTTTTTTTGCGATATAAACAATAACAGAGTGACAATTTTGAAAAAAAAACACAGTATTTGGTACTTTTTGGTGTAACAAATAGCCCCAATTTTTTTTTAAAAAAAAGCATTTTTTTTCTCAGTTTAGGCCGATATGTATTCTTCTACATATTTTTGGTAACAAAAATCGCAAAAAGCGGACACTTTTGACACATTTTTGGGACCAGTGTCATTTATACAGCGATCAGTGCTATAAATATGCACAGATTACTGTATAAATGTCCCTGGCAGGGAAGGAGTTAACACTAGGGGGCGATCAAGGGTTTAACTGTGTTCCCTATTGTGTGTTCTAACTGGAGGGGGGATGGGACTGACTAGGGGAAGAGATTGATCGGTGTTCATACATAGTATGAACACACAATCAGTACCCATGCCCCTGAGAGAACTGGGATGTGTGTGTTTACATGTTCTCGTTCTGTAACGAGCAATTGCGGGTGCCCGGCGGTCATCGCGACTGCCGGGCACTGGCATTGACTCCAGAACACGCTTCGGGCACGCCAGAGGCGTCTAAAAGAGCCAACGTACAGCTATGATGGCTCTCGCAGGGGGGGCAGCCTGCCGCAGTGTAACTGTGGCGACTGGTCCGGAAGCGTTTAAACCTTATGGGAACCAAAAATAGAAAAAAACAGTGGGGGCTGGGGAGCTGTGTTTGCTATAATCAACTCTTTCTGTACTGTGCATGTAGATCTACATTATCAGCTTCAAACTAGATTTGTTAGCTACAATAAAACTCCCCTCTATGTAATAGAATTGGGGATTGAGGAATTTGGAGTCAAAATTAGCAGAGCAGCTAGGGTGACTGCACTAGCAGGCAGAACTTTGCTGTGTGAACAAGGTGGTAGTAACTGTAAGCGCAAATACGTAAGTGCACACACTGGCTGGAATGTTATGCTAAATAAGCAATTAGTCCATAAGTAGTTCAAGGGTTAATCATGGCAGATCAATGGCGGCTGCTGTCCTCAGAGAGCTGGCTCTGTGATAGGCAAGAAGAAGGTAGAGTGTAGTATTTAATACAGCTTTAATGGCACATTTAAAACCACACTTACAGGAAACAGGAAATACAAAGGCTCATCTGTGTGTCAGTGGTCCGTATGGAAGCCTCAGATCCGGATCCATTTTTCTATGCAGAGATGGAAAGCTGCAGTTGTTGTTGCTGCTCGGCCTAAAGCAGATCCTGTGGCCAGCGGGAAGAAGTTGGGGCCGGCGTGCGGTCACGGGAACACTTCTGAGGAAGGACTCCACAGAGTGAGAAGGGTTGGATAGGCTGGCTATGCACTCGAAGCTTCTGCTCCTTCTATTGGCCTGGGGTGGAAGTGGGTTGGAGGTGGGGTGGAGGTGGGTGCCATTTATATGCTGATGCTGAGGGGACAACAGATCCCAGCGCCGACCAAAAAGAGCATAGAAACGGGCATTATAGCTGGACAATGTATAGTAACGAAAATATAAAATGTATAAATACAGAATAAGAAATTATGAATACAATTTAAACACATGTAAAAACTGAAGTTAAACAATAATAAAGACAATAGAAACAATAGTAACTAGTGAAACGCTATACTTGTGAATAATTTATAATATCTGAATTGGGGTTATTTTAATGATTGGGCATGCATTCAAGGGGCTAGATTCAGGTAGCAGTTACAGCGGCGTATCTCCAGATACGCCATCGTAATTTCAAATCTGCGCTGGCGTATTTTTACGCCGATTCTCCAAGGCAGATACGTCGAAAAAATAGGCTTCTTCCGCCGACGTAACTTGAATGCGGCGGCGTAAAATTGTGTGCATTTTTACGCTGGCCGCTAGGGGCGCTTCCGTTGTTTTCGGCATACAATATGCAAATGACCTAGATACGCCGATTCACAATTTTTTTTACGTCGTTTACGTTAGGCTTTTTCAGCGTAAGGTTACTCCTGCTATTAGGAGGCGCAGCCAATGTTAAGTATGGACGTCGTTCCCGCTTCAAAATTTGAATTTTTTACATCGTTTACGTAAGTCGTTCGCAAATAGGGCTGGACGTAATTTACGTTCCCGTCGAAACCAATACGTCGTTGCGGCATACTTGGGAGCAATGCACACTGGGATATGTACACGGACGGCGCATGCGCCATTCGTACAAAACGTCAATCACGTCAGGTCATCATAGATTAACATAAAACACGCCTCCCCCTTCCAAATTTTAATTATGCGCGCTTACGCCGGCCCCATTTACGCTACGCCGCCGCAACTTACGGAGCAAGTGCTTTGTGAATACTGCACTTGCTCCTGTAAGTTGCGACGGCGTAGCTTAAATACGATACGCTGCGCCGCTGTAACTATGCGCGCCCCTACCTGAATCTAGCCCAAGGAGAACAAGTAAGCATGAAGATCGTATGTAAGTGTGCCTAAGCACATGTACGCATTACATGCGTATGGAAGCACATGTGAATGCATGCGTGTGCGGGGATCTAAGTCCCATCTAGCAAAATGCAGGTGGGCCCAATAAAAAAGTGTGTCATATAGCCATGTATCTGAAAAATACACAAATATACACATGTATAAATGTAATAAGGGATGGTAAAACAGGTCCACGGATACATGCGTGCATCCCCATGTACACAAACACGTATAAGCATAAATACACCTACACATGGATGCGCACATGCGGATACAGACATGTACGTGAAGAGGAGGTAATGCGTAATTATATTAAAATAATATTGGAATAAAATAAACTGGATATTGAAAAGTATATACGGGATAAATGTACTTAACCAGTTAGACGAAATACGTCTACAAGGCGGTTGCTTAACTCTGGGAGGGCGTCAATGTACGTCCTCCCAGAAATGCGCTCCCGCGCGCCCTGTGGGGCGCGCACACGGGAATCTCCGTGACCGCCGGGTCGGTACAGTGTGAGAGAGGAGAGGGGAGAGAGCGCACCGAACGGTACAGTGTGAGAGAGGAGAGGGGAGAGAGCGCATGCAGCAGCAGCTGCTGCGGGCTGGATCTGTGACACATGCAGTCACAGATCCAGCCGCCATCCATCCCTCCCTGTGCAATACTCTGCAATGCCCCAGCAATACTCTGCAATGCCCCAGCAATACTCTGCAATGCCCAAGCAATACTCTGCACTGCCCCAGCAATACTCTGCAATGCCCCAGCAATACTCTGCAATGCCCAAGCAATACTCTGCAATGCCCAAGCAATACTCTGCAATGCCCCAGCAATACTCTGCAATGCCCCAGCAATACTCTGCAATACACTGCAATGCCCCGGCAATACTCTGCAATGCCCCGTCAATACTCTGCAATGCCCCGGCAATACTCTGCAATGCCCCGGCAATACTCTGCAATGCCCCAGCAATACTCTGCAATGCCCCAGCAATACTCTGCTGCAATACCCCAAAATACTCTGCTGCAATACCCCAAAATACCCCACAATACCCCGCAATACCCCACAATACTCCGCAATACTCCGCAATACCCCACAATACTCCGCAATACCCCACAATACTCCGCAATACCCCACAATACCCTGCAACGTTGCCTATGGGGATTCTTAGGTAGCGAAGTTTGGCGCCATTCCACGAGCGTGTGCAATTTTGAAGGGTGACATGTTGGGTATCTATTTACTCTGCGTAACTTCATCTTCCACATTTATGCAAAAGAATGAAGAAAAAATACAAAATGTACTAAATTTTATAACAGAAACAAAGAAAAATTCTTTTTTTTTTTACAGAATTTTCAGTCTTTTTTCTCTTATAGCGCAAAAAAAAAAAACCCAACGGTGATTAAATACCACCAAAAGAAAGCTCTATTTGTGTGAAAAAAAGGACGAAAATTTATTTTGGGTACAATGCTGTATGACTGAGTAATTGTCATTCAAATTGTGAGAACACCGAAAGCTGAAAATTGGTCTGGTTATTAAGTGGGTTTACGTGCCCAGTGGTCAAGTGGTTAATCACTAAAACCTGTATGGGTCTTAAGCTATGGTACTTATTATAACTGTATAAAGAAAACTAGCATTGGGACTTTAAATGAGGCATATGAAAAACATACGCCTCCATCCCTTTTGGATACAAAAAATGAGGGGAGATTTTGGGACTTTAGATGAGATGCGTTTTTAAGCAAACAGTAAGAGCCGGTTCACACTGGGGCGACTTGTGATCCGACTTAATGTCGCCTCAAGTCGTCCCAAGTCGCGCTGTAGAGAAAAACAATGGAAGTGAATGGGAGCGGTGTTAATACACACGACTCAAGGCGATCCGACTTCAGAAAAGGTTCCTGTACTACTTCAATCCGACTTGTAGGCGATTTGTACCCATTGATTTCAATGGAAGTCGCCTCCAAGTCTGATCCCTGTCTTAACTGAAGCGACTTTCCAGGAAGATAACATACATTTCTCAGGCAAACCTCTCCTACCCCCCTCCCTCCCCCTCCCTCTCCCAGAGCTGATTGTTGTTTTATTGGCCACTGGAAAGTCTCCTGTCCTGGAGACGACTTCAAGTTGTGTTGTAAATCGCCCCAGATAGCCCTGTGGTTCATGTTCAAGTCGTGTTGGAGTCGCCTCTGAAAGTCACGCTGGAAGTCGTGTCGCCCTAGTGTGAACCGACTCTCAGTATAAATAAAGTTGTAAACGTTTATAATCAGGCTCACACTTACCACCCAAACAGCAAGCCAAATTCAACTGTCTAAGGGCCAGATCCACATAGATCGGCACCGGCGCAGCATATCTAAGATACGATATGCCGCCGTAACTTACTTGCCTTTGTTTCAAATCCACAACGAATTTGCGCCGTAAGTTACGGCGGCGTAGTGTATCTCTGGCGGCGGAATTCAAATCGGCGAGTAGGGGGCGTGATTCATTTAAATGAAGCGCGTCCCCGCGCCGAATGAACTGTGCATGCTCCGTTTCGAAATTTCCCGCCGTGCATTGCGCGAAATGACGTCGCAAGGACGTCATTTTTTAAACTTAGACGTGACTTACGTCCATCCCGATTCACGGACGACTTACGCAAAAAAAAAATTCTAATTTCGACGTGGGAACGACAGCTATACTTAACATGGCAAGTCTAACTATACGCCGCAAAATACCAGCTTTAACTATACGCCGGAAAAAGCCGACTAGAGACGACGTAAGAGAATGCGACGGCCGCGCGTACGTTCGTGGATCGTCGGAAATAGCTAATTTGCATACCCGACGCGGAAAAGACGCAAACTCCACCCAGCAGACGCCGAAGTATTGCATCTACGATCCGAAGGCGTACGAAGCCGTACGCCTGTCGGATCAAACCCAGATGCCGTCGTATCTTGGTTTGAGGATTCAAACTAAAGATACGATGTGGGAAATTTGAAAGTACACCGGCGTATCAGTAGATACGCCGGCGTACTCTCACTGTGGATCTGTCCCTATCTGTGTACATTAAAAGCAGAGAATTGGTTGCACGCATTTGCAAGTACATGATTAAGCTGCAGGCCTCGCCACGGCTCTCTGCATTCTGCAGTCCTAACTAAGGGCCAGATCCACAAAAGGGATACGCCGGCGTATCTACTGATACGCCGTCGTATCCCTGTTTCTATCTATGCGACTGATTCACAGAATCAGTTACGCATAGATATTCCTAAGATCCGGCAGGTGTAATAGTTTTACACTGTCGGATCTTAGGATGCAGTACCTCGGCCGCCGCTGGGGGCATTTCTCGTCGAAATTCCGCGTCGGGTATGCAAATTAGCACTTACGGAGATCCACAAAGCGGTTTCCCTTCGTGAAGTCTCCGTAAGTTGTTAGTTTGCAAACGCAAAATTAGGGCTACTTTTACAAAGTGTAAAGTTAGTACACCATGTAAAAGTAGACCCTTCTTTCCCGCGACGCTGTCAAATTTTTTTTTTTTTTTTTTTTTCCCGCCGCATCTCTTTTTTTTCCCGACGCAACTTTTTTTACCCGGCGCGATTCACAAAACTCGGCGTAACGTAACTTTGCGCAAAGCACGTCGGGAAAATCGCGTCGGGAGCATGCGCAGTACGTCCGGCGCGGGAGCGTGCCTAATTTAAATGGGACTCGCCCCATTAGATTGGGCACGCCTTGCGCCGGACAGATTTAAGTTACACAGTCGAAAATTTCTAGGTAAGTGCTTTGTGGATCGGGCACTTAGGTAGAAATTTTGCGGCGGTGTAACTTAAATAGGAAGATTTAAGTTAAGCCCGCTGGCTGTGGATCTGGCCCTAAACTTTTAGGCCAGGTTCACACATATGCGAATTGAGTGCGGCTTAATCCGCATCCAATTCGCAGGACATTTCAAAATACATTGTTTTCAATGAGGCTGGTTCACATATGTGCGATGCATTCGCACTGCGCATTGCCTCCAAACCGTGTGCGGGTTTTATGTCTTGCGGTGCGGCTCAGGTGCGAATTCAGTCCCATTATCTTCTATGGGTACGCAGCTGAATTCGCAGATGTGTTCATTTATCTTCAGTATTTGTCTCATTCAACTCAATACACTTCCCCCCTCCCCCTCCCCTCTCCCAGGTCTCCAAATTCGCACCTGATCCGCAGCTAAAACGCAGTTGATCTGCAGAACACCTTATAGAGAAATTCGGAGCTCCAAAACGCAACGCACTAGTGTGATTCAGGCCTCAAAGTCTCCTCAATAGAGGCATATAAATACTGATGGGTAGATAGAAGGCAGGTGACTAGGTAACATCAGTATTTATATGCCTCTATTGAGGAGACTTTAAAAGTTTAGTTAGGACTGCAGAATGCAGAGAGCCGTGGCGAGGCCTGCAGCTTAAAGGGTCACTAAAGGAATTTTTTTTTTTAGCTAAATAGCTTCCTTTACCTTACTGCAGTCCTGGTTTAATGTCCTCATTGTTCGTTTTTGCTTTGATGTTGCTGTAAATCCTCTCTGTTCTGGACACTTCCTGGTTGCCTGTTTCCTGATAACCACAGTACTGGGAGATTTCTCACGGTGGTCACTAATCAAGGAGGTGTGATTACTGTGTGTAAAACGAAACTGGATTGGTGCTGAGGAGTTTCAGACAAAGTATCACTGCTCTCTATTGGCTGACTGCCCTCTAGTGGCTCTCTGTACATCAGAGAACCAGCAAACAACAGCAAAAACGAAACTACACTGCAGGCACATTATATGATTGTTTTTTTTATCTATTTTTAATCATTTTTAAAAGGAATCAGTTAACTATTATGTCTCTATGCCCTGTAAACAGTCATTTCAGCAAAAAAAATTTTTTCCTTTAGTGACCCTTTAATCATGTACTTGCAAATGCGTGCAACCATTCCTCTGCTTTTAATGTACACAGTTAGACAGTTGAATTTGGCTTGCTGTTTGGGTGGTAAGTGTGAGCCTGATTATAAACGTTTACAACTTTATTTATAGTTACTGTTTGCTTAAAAACGCATCTCATCTAAAGTCCCAAAATCTCCCCTCTTTTTTATTATAACTGTAGATCAAAAATAGGGCATGTATTTTATCTGTGCCATTAAAGCTGTCTTAAATACTACACTCAGGTGGCGCTTCCTTCTCTACCTTCTTCAGAACTTTGCTGTGTGACACAGCTGTGTAAGGCCTCGTACACACGACCAAGAATCTCGTCGTAAAAGAAACATCGTTTTCCTTGACGAGTTACTTGTCAGGCTTGTCGAGAATCTTGACAAGCTTTCTTTGCGTACACACTGTCAAGACAAAATCTTGTCGTTCTCAAACGCGGTGACGTACAACACGTACGACGGCACTATAAAGGGGAAGTTAGATTCCACTGGCACAATCCTTGGGGCTGCTTTTGCTAATCTCATGTTACTTCGTGTTAAGTAAAAGTTTGGTAAGAGACGATTCGCGCTTTTCAGTCTGTTACAGCGTGACGAATGTGCTATCTCCATTACGAACGCTACTTTTACCGAAGGTGCGCTCCCGTCTCATACTTTATTCTGAGCATGCGTGGGTTTCTAAGCATACACATGAACGTGTTTCTCGTCGTAAACCAGCCCGAAGAGAAACACGACGAGGAAATTGAGACTCCCGACAAGAAAAAAGAGAACTTTTTTCTCGTCGAGATCTACGACAGTTTTCTCGATGAAAAACATACACACGACCGTTTTCCTCTGCAAAAAATCTCTGCCACCAAGTTTCTTGATGGATTTTGTCAAGGAAAACGGTCGTGTGTACGAGGCCTAAATCTCAGAAGTGGATTAATAGAAATACCAATAATTTGGCCAGTAATCTAAATTTCATACAGTATATGCATTTTATCTGTGTATTTAGCTATTTGCCTGGTTTAAGCTTTTACGGCAACCTGGTAATATTATAACTCAACTAAATTAAATATTTTACCAGATTGATGTAAAATTGAAATAACTAGTGCTAATCAGCAACCATGAATTTGGATGTCAGACACAATGCTTAACATTTAGCAGTTTTTGCTTTCCTCATCAGTTTAAAATCCACTTTTAGCTAAGTCAGACAAAACAATTACAGATTCATTTTCTCTGGGCTTAATTTATAAATGATTTTGTAGATGAATCTGCTTACTGGACCTTTATAAATATTCTATCCCATCTGTACATCCTTGAGGTAGCTCAGTCATTGTATAACCAGAAATATGATCTCCTATTCAAATTGAAATGTGAAATATCAGCAATAAAAATGAAAAGAACAATAGGTTATAGTATTTAAAGTAAAATAAAGTATATTTTGTCTTTGAAATTCATTTTTTAAACTTGGATGGTATTATTGAATATAATTATACATAAAAAACAATAAATAGTTTTATGTATTTGTAGCACCCTCTGGAAGCATGTAGGAACACCCAGTGACAGGGCCAGCTAGCATAAGCTAAAAATTAGGGATCAAGAAACATTGAGCACCAGTCACTTTAAGTATCCTTTAACCACTTCATCCCCGGACCATTTCGCTGGCCAAAGACCAGAGCACTTTTTGCCATTTGGCACTGTTTGCTTTAACTGACAATTGCGCAGTCGTGCGACGTGGCTCCCAAACAAAATTTACGTCCTTTTTTCCCCACAAATAGAGCTTTCTTTTGGTGGTTTTTGATCACCTCTGCGGTTTTAATTTTATGCGCTATAAATATATATATATTTATATATATACAAAAATAGAGCGACAATTTTGAAAAAAAAAGCAATATTTTTTACTTTTTGCTATAATATATATATCCCCAAAAAATATATAAAAACATTTTTTTTTTGCTCAGTTTAGGCCGATATGTATTCTTCTACATATTTTTGGTAAAAAAAATGCAATAAGCGTTTATTGATTGGTTTGCGCAAAAGTTATAGCATCTACAAAATAGGGGATAGTTTTATGGCATTTCAATTAATATTTATTTTTACTAGTAATGGCGGCGATTAGAGATTTTTATCGTGACTGCGAGGAGTATTTAAACTCGACTTGAGGGGGAAGGGTGAACTAGAAGTATATCGGGCACACAGGTCAGTTAGTGGTCAGACATTAATGGAGAGTGGAATGGGGATAGATGGGGGGAGGGTTATGGCAGGTGACAAAAAAGGGCCAGATTCACAAAAGGCATACGACGGCGTATCTGCTGATACGCCGTCGTATCCCTGTTTCTATCTATGCGGCTGATTCATAGAATCAGTTACGCATAGATATCCCTAAGATCCGACAGGTGTAATAGTTTTACACTGTCGAATCTTAGGATGCAGTACCGCGGCCGCCGCTGGAGGGAGTTTGCGTCGTAAACCAGCGTCGGCTATGCAAATTAGCAGTTACGGCGATCCACGAAACTTTTTCCCGTTGTTACGTCGCCGCAATTGTTAGTTTGCCGTCGCAAAGATAGGACACCTTTTACAAAGTGTAAAATTACTACACCATGTAAAAGTATACCCCTCTTTCCCGCGTCGCTTTTGAATTTTAAAAAAAAAATAATAAATTCCCGGCGCAAGTCTTTTTTTCACGTCGCGATTTACAAAACGTCAACTCGTCCTAATTTCGCGCAAAGCACGTCGGGAAATTTGCGTCAGGAGCATGCGCAGTACGTCCGGATTTACGGATTTAGGATACACCGACGCAAATTTCCAGGTAAGTGCTTTGTGGATCAGGCACTTAAACAGAAAATTTGCAGCGGTGTAACGGTTACGTTACGCTGAGCCCGGGCTACGTGAATCTGGCCCAAAGTTCCCATGTTGCAAACAGCCATTGGAAATTATAGTGCCATTTGTACTACTAAAAACTATATGAAAAACACCAGAGAAAATGTAACAATACATTTAAGTGTTTGTTCACCAATGCCAGAAGTCTGCCAAGCAAAACAGGTGAGTTGGAAGCTCTGGTGCATGAGGAGAGCTATGATGTAATCGGTATTGCTGAAACTTGGCTTCAATCCTCACATGACTGGGCTATTATTATTCCTGGCTATGCTCTCTTTCGGAAAGACAGGGTAAAAAGGAAAGGTGGAGGGGTCTGTCTCTATGTGAGAAGTGACCTCAAAGCAAGCGTGAAAGAGGACCTGGTTGATGTAGAGTGTGATGAGGCTGAAGCATTATGGGTGGAACTGCATACAGATGTGCGTAGTTCAAAGTTAATCATTGGAGTTTGTTATAGACCACCCAATGTTAACGAGGAGGTGGAGACTCAGCTCCTTGCACAGATGGAAAGGGCTGCAAGGGCTGGGACGGTGATAATAATAGGGGATTTTAACTACCCAGAAATTTACTGGAATAATGGCATTGCTGGGACAGTTAAAGGACAAACATTTAAAAAACTATTGCAGGACAATTTTATGGTCCAGTTTATTGAGGCCCCAACTAGGAATGATGCTCTGTTGGACCTGGAGGCTCCAGCATTTAGCTGGAGGGCACAGGCACACTGTCAAGCCCTGCTGCTGACATCCTATCAAAATCTATGAGAGTCTTACAGCTGCTGCAGATGGATGGTGCTGGATGGTACTTCCATTTAGGGCAGAATGCGCCCAGGCATGAATGCCCAGAATGCACAGTCCATTTTGGTGGAGTGGGCTCTGTGGGTGTAATTTACTAAGTAAGCCCATTCCTAGACAGTCTGCCATTAGCGTTGACTGCTAAGCGATGCCTACCCTAGGCCTATACAGCCTCCCTGTAGCTTTAACCCAATGCTGCCTGCCACTGGGAGAAAGTGCTTACCTGGCTGACTGTCTCTTGGTCTGACCTAAAGGGGCAGCAGTCTTATTTCCTGGCAAGGTTAAAATGCTGTGAGAAGGGGAAAACTAGTGCAAGAAGCAAGCCAGCAGAGCATCTGTATCAGTGAGTGAGGCACTCTTGCTAAGAAAGTGGTGTGCTCTTGGTGGGCACCCTGCTCTCTTCTGCCCATAGTAGATGACTATTGGAGGGAGGACAGAGCAGAATCATCCCTCCAGCAGCTATCCAGGCCCTTGCTCTTGTTCTTGACCTGAAATGGAGATACAGCAGCTTCTCTGACAGTATTGACACTGGTCATCCCTCCATCACAACAACATTGCATCAGCACCTATCCTCATCAATACCCATTTAGAACACCCTTTTTTTAAAAAAAAAAAAGGGATACTTAACTTTTTCCAGGTGTCTTCAGTTTGGTAACATAATAAATAGGTCCTCATCAACCTCTTCTTCTTCCATGCTCTTGACACCCTGGGTTTCCAGGAAGTGGGCAGAAAAAATCTGGAAAAATAAGCAGCTCTGGATTGGTGAGCATACGAGCCTGCAGAGGACTACGCCAAAAATTAGGATATAACAGACAGAGATAGCAAACAGGTGACAGGGGTGACTGTATATCTTTTAATTTGTTTGCCTAAACTGAACTTGGGCTTTAAGTGTATAGCCTCTATCTTAAATAATGTGTTTTTATAGCTATTCATTATACATTTCAACATAAAGAACTATGTTTAGTAAACATATTTTAAACCTTTTGAGCTGTGTCAGTTTCCTTGGTGATGTCTGCAATAACCTAGTTTAACATTGCTTCAAGCAGTACAAGACCTCTGACAAAACTTATACAAAACATAAAAAAGACAATTTTAAAACAAAAATTATTATAAGGAACATACATTTGTCGGATTAGCAAAACTAAACAATAATGCCAAGCAAAATAATATACGATGTTCCAAAAAGGTTACTAGAAATAATCAACAATCTTAATTTTATAAAATCAATAAAGGTAAACACATAATCTAAGAAAACACAACTGATACATAAATGTATGTAAAAAATAGAAAAAAAAATGAATAATAATAATAAAAATATGTGTGCAGAAAAAGGCAAATTGAAGACACAGAGACACAGAGATGAGAGGGGAGAGTAAAAAGAATCATAAAATATATGATTATATATATAATTAGTAAACAAGAAGAGTTGGAGCAAAGGATAGTCATGACAATGTGATTACAAGTGATTGGGAGAAGGCAGCTGTGTTAAGGTAACTGTATTATGAACACAGCAAAGAAAGTCCCCTTACGGCTAACAGAACAGTGTTAAAAAAAAGTGGACCAGATTCACAAAGCACTTACGCCGGCGTATCTAGAGATGCACGGCGTAATTGAAAAATGTGCCGTGCGGATCTATGCCCGGATCCTCAAAACGAGATACGCCTGAAAAACATTTTTTTCCGTCCAACGTAAAACGATTACACCGGCGCATCTTGGGGCGCAAAATACGCTAGACGCACCATTGTTTTGCTAGTCAAATATGCAAGTGAGGGAGATACGGCGATCCACAAAAGTACGCTTGTGCAGCACAGGCTACGCCCTGTGCGCATCAGCTGTTTTCACGGCGGAAAGTTACACCTTATAAAAGCAGCCTTAACTTTGCACCAGACGCGTGCAGGTCAGCTAAAGCAACACGGTTAGGGACGAGCTGAGCACACACACTTGCAGGACAACAATCTGTATGCCAACATGCCAGGGGCATCCATGCTCATAGCTATACTAGTGACTTTAGAGGCACGCAGAAGGAGGAGGGAACAGAGGAGGAGGAGGAGTAGGAGGGCACAGGAGAGGATATACCGCACACGCATAAATGTCTTTGGCATGGCTGCTTCTGAGGTGTATCGCACCTTCAGATTCAGCCCTGAAGCCATCGTGGAATTAACCACAACCCTGAAAGATGACATCACCAGCCCAACACATCGCTCACATGCAGTGGAGCCACTGGTCAAGGTAATGGCAACACTGCATTTCCTTGCCACTGGCTCTTTTCAGCGTACAAGTGGAGTGGTGGCTGGGATGTCACAATCCTCCATTAGCAGATGTGTGAACCAGGTTGTCCCCGCAATCCTGAGACGCATGGCCAACCAAATCATCAAACCCACCCAGGAGGACCTGCGGATGAAGGCAATGACAGATTTCTACAGAATTGCCAGATTCCCACGCACTGTGGGGGCCATTGATTGCACACATGTGGCACTACAGCCCCCCCGTGAGACAGAGCACATGTACCGCAATCGGAAGCATTGCCATTCCATCAACGTACAGGTGATAGTCGATGCCCAATACCTCATATGGCATGTCCGTGCCAAATACCCAGGGTCCAGCCATGACAGCTACATATTCCGTCAAAGCAACATCCCAAGAGAATTTGAACAGAACGTGTATGGGGACAGCTGGCTGGTTGGTGAGTGACATGGGTGTCAGGCATGACTGTCCCCCCCCATGATGCAGACATCACGAGGGGCACATGCACGATTAACATCCTCCTGTCTTTTCCCTTCCAGGTGACTCTGCATATGCACTTGGACCCCATCTCATGACTCCATTCCGGAATCCTGAAACCCCAGGAGAGGAAAACTACAATGCTGCACACATACGTACCCGTGGAGTGGTGGAACGCACCTTTGGCCTCCTGAAGTCCCATTTCCGATGCCTGGATAAGTCTGGGGGTACCCTGTTGTATTCCCCAAACTCTGTGTGCCAGATCATCGGTGCATGTTGCATGCTGCACAACTTCGCAGTGAGAAGGGGCCTGGAGATTGACATACGTGATGACCTGACCCCTGAGCCACACAATCCCCCCCTGACTAACTGTTGAGGCCCACAGTGAGGGCTGCCGTATTGGCCTGGACAGCCTGGGTATTGGCCTGGACAGCCTGGGTCAGGGCATTCACCTCCTGACCCACGCCTGCTGTGGCGGTCTGCAGGTCATTAAAACAGTCCTTTATGGAGACCAGGCTGTCCTCCATCTGGGCCAAAGTCCGGGTGACCTGACCCAGATGGTGGGTCTGACGGGCCTGGTCCCTCCTAAGATTTGCAGTCAGAAAGTCTGCCACCCCCTGGTCTTTTGGGTGGCCTTCCTGCCTCCAGATGAGGCTTGTGGGAAGAGGGGAGCCCCCTGGGGGGAGCCCTGTGGGGGGAGGAGTGGGAGGGGCTACCTGATGGAGGCCTGACTGCTGCCAGCCACAGGGGGAGCCTCATCCAAAAGCCGAAGTATCTCACTGGCAATGGTTACCTCCTCCTCCTCAACCTCCCCCCCTCATCTTCCTCATGAGGTGAGTTGTGGCAACTCCCCTGCCCTGAGGACTCCTGCCTTTCCTGGGGCTCTTCAGCAGCCTGATGTCCGGGGGATGGTGCAGACTGGCCAGATGGCCCTGCACCCTCCTGGCCATCTGTGGATGACACAAAACATACACAGGTTGGAGGATCCACTCACTTGGCACATATTCCCTTCCCCCCCCACACACATGCTACACACCAGATAGAAAAAAAATGTACCTGTCCTCACGGCCTCATCGGAGTCAAAGCCAGGCAGGCCCACCACTTGCTGGCTGTGGAAGCACTGGGCCACTGCACGCTCCTCATCAGTCCACCTGATGGTGCAAGGTGGTCCCCCTCCAGTGCCCCTGGCATGTGCTGTAAGCTTGGCCAGCTTATCACGGACCACGCTCCTCAGATCATTGATTTTTTTGCGATCCCACTGACGGTCCTCGCCTCCCCCCCCCCAAGGTATTGATGTCATCAGTAATCTTCTGGAGGATCTCCTTCTTCCTGGCCGGGGTGATGTCCCGGCTCTCAGGGCCATGCAAAAATGTCGGGTGATGGCCCTAGCAAGGATTTGCTTCTCCCGAACAGAGAAGTTTAGCTTTCTCCTCTTTGGTGCCATATCACCACCAAACAGTCAGCACCAAACAGACACAAAAATCAGACAGAACAAACAGACACAAAAATCAGACAGAACAAACAGACACAAAAATCACACAGCAAAAACCAGACACCAAAATCAAACAGCACAAACAGACAGCTAATACAGACACCAAAAAACACACAGAAAAAACAGACACAAAAAACATTAAGAAAAAACAGACAGCTAATACAATTTCCTACTCCAATAAATCTTTACTATAACACTCCTACACTAACCAACAAACAGCCACAGACAACAGAACACAAGCACCTTGCTTCAGGAAGGGAAACACATGGATGTACTTTTGCAATGGAGGGGCGTTTGTCTGGGCCTATTTATACACAGGGCGTATCTCACTAAGTACGCCGGGCCTAGTTCCTATCTCACTGATTGCGCCAGGCTGAGTTCTGAGCATGCCCAGTGAGGTGCAGAATCATGCGCGCATGCGCAGTACAGCCGGCCCTTCATTTGCATGGGGTCACGGCTCATTTCAATGGAGCACGCCCACTTCCTTCCCACTTTCAATTACCCCGCCTTACGCCTCGGAATTTACGTTACGCTGGCGCAAATTTGGGCACAAATACTCTGTGGATACGGTACTTGCGTCAATAAATTGAGCCAGCGTAACGTAACAGAGATGCGCTACGCCGATCTAAATATGCGCCGCTCTACGTGAATCTGGCCATAAGTGAGTAAATCACTAGGACCAGATGGTTTACACCCGAGAGTCCTCAAAGAATGTAGCCAGGTTATTGTTAGACCATTATTCCTAATCTATAACAACATCTTGCTGACCGGAATGGTACCAGCTGACTGGTGAAAAGGCCAGAGTATTTACCTGGGAACTATGGACATGTCAATCTAACATCAATAGTATGCAAATTATTGGAGAGCATAATAAGGGACTACTGTATATTCATGAATTTGAAAGCTTTTATACAAGTTACTTATGATTTACCACATCAACTTGATCAAACCATGGAAAGATAGACGGGTTTTGACAGTCAGTCTGAAGGTCCCGGAAGATCCTGACACTCAGATTAAGAAGGTAGAGATTGCAGAGGCTCTCCTTCTCAAAAACAGGAGTCCTGGGAGTTTTTACAGAGGAATCAAGACATTTTTTCAAACCTGCCAGGCCTAACCTCGCTAATTGAACATAATGTCATCACAGACCCGGGCGTTCGAGTAAACCTCAAACCCTACCGCATCCCCGAAGCTCGCCTGAAAATTGTCTCAGCCGAACTTAAGAGTAGGGATGGGCCGAACGGAATGCACAAAGAACTATATGGCGTTAAACTGGCAATAACGCACGCAAAACGTTATGGCGTTAAACTGGCAGTAACGCACACAGAACTATATGGTGTAAAACTGTCAGTAATGCACGCAAAACTATATGCGCTAAACTGGCAGTAACGCACACAAAACGATATGAAGTTAAACTGGCAGTAACGCACACAGAAGTAACGCAATCAAATAGACGGCGTACAACCGTCACTACACTGACGCTATCTGAACTGTCCCTTCTCTAGCTATACACTAATGTCAATATTACTGACACAGTATCACTACATTACACTACGCTGAAACTATCTGAGCTGTCCCTACTCTACACTAATGTATGTATAAATGACACGGTCTCACTACACTACAGTGAAACTATCTGAGCTGTCCCTACTCTAGCTGCACACTATGCAAAGCTGAATGATGGTCCTCCTCACTACACTCACACTATCACTAGACTGACACTAAACTAATATTCTACACTGACACTTGAAGCAAAATAGCACAGTATAGCACACTAACTAACTAATAGACATGTGCACACTGAAATATTTTTGGGGGAATTTTGTTTTCGTCCAAAAAATAAATTCATTTAGTTACTCCCGAACTTCGTTTTTATTTATTTTGTTTCATTAAAAAATGCATTCGTCCGAAAATCCGAAATAAATCGGGCTTCTTCCGATGAATGGTACAAGCCTTCTATAAAATACAAGAACAAATATGTGTGCATCAAAATACAACAAGAGTGTACCACAAATATATTCATTAACATCAATTTAGTTTCATGCATGCGCATCCCCCACCGCCACAAGCACAGCCCCTTACCTCTCCCTGCTATAGCCAGTCCAAACACCTGCACCCCAAGGGCGGTAAGTCACGCCCAAACTATCAAATCGTGCCAGGTGGTCACAGGTGTCAAAAAAAATGTATATATACACAGAAGGATCAGATCAGCTGTAATATACAGCAATGGGCACACAGTGCCTCTAAATAAGGATCTCAAGTGCATAATAGCAACATGACACAAGTCAAAGAGAAAGAAGGATGGGAATAGAATGCTGAATCGCCAGCATAGAGTCAATAGGAGTTACCTGCAATGATGTGACAGCATAAGTTGTCCCAGGGGCTCAGCAGCATCTAAATGCCAGAGCCAGTGGCTTTTTATACCTCCCCCATCCGGTCCGTAGACAGGAAGCGGATGCAAAATTGTACCGCGCATGCTCGATCCACGCAGCTGACGTCACTCTGTGTTTCTCCGCCGACTAGTAAACACAGCAGGAGAAGACACATACATGAGTGCCCTCTGGCAGTGGAAAAAGAGACATCACCCAAGCAAATAGGGAGATTATCAAGAGGGATAGAGAGCGGTAGGTGGGAAACACAGAGCGGCCAATAGATTGGGCGTCCTGCCAAAGGCTGGAGCACCCTTGGGCGTCCATATGATTACCCATGGGCACAAGTGGATCATACAAACACCTCAAAAGGTGAGCATACCCCTGCTGACATATCAAATACAAAAATCCCAAAGAACCTATAAATAGTCACTCCTCCACTCTGGAGGTCACCACCGTAGCCAAGGAACCTGCATATAAAGAGAAATTTATCCCACAGAGGAAACCAAGATAAGGTATCCCTGGGGATAAAAAGAGGGCTACCAAGGCAGTGATGGACAATGATATGGGTCAATTGAGTTTAATAAATAATTACACAAACAGGCAAATTATCAGGATATGTAGTATCAAAATTACAAAGTACAAGCTATAATTGCTAAAATTAAAAACCAACTAGCAGTGAATGACTCAAAGATGTTGTAATGATGCAGAATGCAATGATCTGATTGTCCTGTATGGGCTGAAAGGAAAGATAATGTTCCCATATGTTTTTTCCTTCCAATGATTCCAGTATATTTATAGCAGTTTGGTGCAAGGCGCAAGACTCTGCATAATATCTGGGCTAATGTATTCAAAAGTTCACACAATTGTATTGAGTATAGTGAGTCTTTGATGGTGCCTGATATTGCAGTGTGAAAAAACACTTGGGCTATTGATGAAAAAACTTGAACGATCTTACCCGTCTCTGTAGATGGAGGTCTAAAGGTAAGCGGCTGGATCTTACATCTGACACCTAGTATGCAGGGTGTGCTGCTGTCGGGGTCTGTGTCGTACAGATGCGCCTCTGATGGTCAGTGTATTGGTTGATAACCAAGCCTTGCGTTCTGGTATAAAGACGAAGCTACGCACCCTACATTGCGAAACGTGTTGACGTCACGTGGTGCCGGACGCCACTGTAACTACTCCCCGCTCTAGCGGGAGATTGGAAAAGAACTCTGGGCAATACATGCACAAGCATAGCAGCGTGTGTGTGACACACAAATACAGTTGGGCGCAGAGGACTCGGTGAAAAACACAGGTGCTGACTTTATACCAGAACGCAAGGCTTGGTTATCAACCAATACACTGACCATCAGAGGCGCATCTGTACGACTCAGACGCCGACAGCAGCACACCCTGCATACTAGGTGTCAAATGTAAGATCCAGCCGCTTACCTTTAGACCTCCATCTACAGAGACGGGTAAGATCGTTCAAGTTTTTTCATCAATAGCCCATCACACTGCAATATCAGGCACCATCAAAGACTCACTATACTCAATACAATTGTGTGAACTTTTGAATACATTAGCCCAGATATTATGCAGAGTCCTGCGCCTTGCACCAAACTGCTATAAATATACTGGAATCATTGGAATGAAAAAACATATGGGAACATTGGGCCAGATCCACAAAAACCTGGCGTAACTTAAAAAATCCCATTTAAGTTACACTGCCTTAAAATTTCTACCTAAGTGCCCGATCCACAAAGCACTTATCTAGAAATTTCAGGCTGTGTAACTAAAATTCCGCCGGCGCAAGGCGTTCCTATTCAAATGGGGCGAGTCCCATTTAAATGAGGCGCGCTCCCGCGCCGGCCGTACTGCGCATGCGCGAAGTTACGTTACGCCGAGTTTTGAGGATCGCGACGGCTTAAAAAAATTGCGTCGGGAAAAAAAAAAAATGACAGCGTCGCTCGGCATGCATTCCTGAGGGAGAACTCCATGCCAATTTTCAAAGAAAAAACCGGCATGGGTTCACCCCCCAGGAGCATACCAGGCCCTTAGGTCTGGTATGGGTTGTAAGGAGACCCCCCCCTCCGCCGAAAAATCGACGTAGGGGTCCCCCTACAATCCATACCAGACCCGTATCCAAAGCACGCTACCCGGCCGGTCAGGAAGGGAGTGGGGACGAGCGAGCGCCCTCCCCCTCCTGAGCCGTGCCAGGTCGCATGCCCTCAACATGGGGGGGTTGGGTGCTCGGGGGCAGGGGGGCGCACAGGACCTCTTCCCGACAACCCTTGCCGTTGGTTGTCGGGGTCTGCGGGCGGGGTGCTTATAGGAATCTGGGAGTCCCCTCAAATAAGGGGGCCCCCAGATACCGGCCCCCCACCCTAAGTGAATGGATATGGGGTACATCGTACCCCTATCCATTCACCTGTAGGCAAAAAGTTAAAGTTAGTAAACACAAAACACAAGGGTTTTTAAAATAATTTATTATTCTGCTCCAGATGCCCCCCCTGTCTTCTTTATTAGCTTTATTAGCAGGGGGGGCTTCTTCTTCCACTCTCCGGGGGGGGTTTCTTCTTCCGCTCTCCGGGGGGGGCTTCTCCGCTCTCCGGGGGTCTTCTTCCATCTTCTCCCCTCTTCCGCTGTTGACTCGGCGAACCCCGGTTCTTCTGCAGATGTCCGGTGCCTTCTTCTTCAGCGCTGGCTGCCTGCTATCTTTGTGTGTTAGCTCAATTTCTAACAGGCAGCCGGCGCGGTCTTCTGTGACGTCAGGGTCTTCTCTTCTGTTCTTCTCCCCTCTTCCGATGTTGCCTCGTCGCCTCTTGTCGCTGTAATGATGGAAGCGTGCCTTGCATCCCATTTATATAGGCATCACCGTCCCATCATGCTCCGGTAGGTACCCACGTGGGTAGGCACCCACCACGTGGGTACCTGCCGGAGCATGATGGGGACAGGGTGCTCTGGGGTGGGGGGGCCCGCAGTGCGCCCCCCTGCCCCCGAGCACCCAACCCCCCCATGTTGAGGGCATGCGGCCTGGCACGGCTCAGGAGGGGGGGGGGGCGCTCGCTCGTCCCCACTCCTTTCCTGACCGGCCGGGTAGCGTGCTTTGGATACGGGTCTGGTATGGATTGTAGGGGGACCCCCTACGTCGATTTTTCGGCGTAGGGGGGTCTCCTTACAACCCATACCAGACCTAAGGGCCTGGTATGCTCCTGGGGGGGAACCCATGCCGGTTTTGTTTTTACAAATTGCCGTGGAGTTCTGCCTCGGGAATGCATACCAAATGCCGTCGCTGGAATGGGCTTTTACATGGTGTGACTAGTTTACACTTTGTAACATCAGCCCTAGTTTTACACTTGCAAAATAAAACTTACGGCGAAAAAACGAAGCTGGAAAGCTTTGTGGATCGCCTTAAGTGCTAATTTGCATACTAGAAACGGCATTTCGACTCGAAATGCCCCCAGCGGCGGATGCGGTACTGCATCCTAAGATTCGGCAGTGTAATTCAATTACACATGCCGGATCTTCTGCCTAACTTTGGAAAAAGCCTTTTGAGGATCGTTTCCAAAGTTAGACACAGACTGAACAGCAGTTAAGTCTGCGTATCTCTTTTGAGGATCTGGCCCATTATCTTTCCTTTCAGCCCATACATGACAATCAGATCATTGCATTCTGCATCATTACAACATCTTTGAGTCATTCTCAATACCGCTCAAGAGCTGTTCCTGTCAGTGAATCCTATACATAAGCTCACCCTGCATATCGCCTAGTAACCATATAATTTACCCATCTCCTGAAGGGGCACCCTTGCTGTTAATTCCCCATTACTATTTTCATTATTAGCAAAACATACGGCATTTGCCGTACGGGAATTCCAGCAGGTGTGATCCATTAGGCGTCCAAGTTATCTGTTGTCCATGTTTGTTTAAGTCCTTTTATGTGTTGTTAGTTGCACGATTCAATGAACTAGGATCATTGGTGCAGTACTGGCCGGCCGCTGCTAGTTGGTTTTTAATTTTAGCAATTACAGCTTGTACTTTGTAATTTTGATTCTACATATCCCGAATAATTTGCCTGTTTGTATAATTATTTAATAAACTCAATTGACCCATATCATTGTCCATCACTGCCTTGGTAGCCCTCTTTTTATCCCCAGGGATACTCTATCTTGGTTTCCTCTGTGGGATCATTTTCTCTTTATATGCACAAGTGGATCAGCCTGACATGGCCGCCACCGAGGACAAAATCTGCAACGGACAGCATTCAGAAGGGAGAGGATTTGAAGAAGGGGAGCTGCACTAAAATAAAAAAAAGGGGAAGATGCACATACATTTACAATTAAATACAACAAGAAGAAGTATTAAACAATAATAATAATAACCAAAAAAAGGTAGATGAAAAATAAATAAGAATATAGGGCCAGATTCACAAAAGAGATACGACGGTGTATCTCCTGATACGACGGCGTATCTGCTGATACGCCGTCGTATCTCTGAGATACGATTGTCGTATCTATGCGTCTGATTCATAGAATCAGTTACGCATAGATAGCCCTAAGATCCGACAGGTGTAATTGACTTACACCGTCGGATCTTAGGCTGCAATTCTAGGCCGGCCGCTAGGTGGCGATTCCATTGCGATCGGCGTAGAATATGCAAATGACTAGTTACGCCGATTCACGAACGTCTGCTTTGCCCGTCGCTCTAAATTTACGTTGTTTCCGTAGAGATACGGGGCGTAAAACTAAGGGTGCCCTCTAGGTGGCCTAGCCAATGTTAAGTATGGCCGTCGTTCCCGCGTCAAAATTTTAAATTTCACGTCGTTTGCGTAAGTCATCCGTGAATGGCGCTGGACGCCATTTACGTTAACGTCTAAACCAATGACGTCCTTGCGATGTCATTTAGCGCAATGCACGTCGGGAAATGTTAGGGACGGAGAATGCGCAGTATGTTCGGCGCGGGAACGCGCCTAATTTAAATGGTGCCCGCCCCATTTGAATTAGGCGGACTTGCGCCGAGCGGATTTACGCTACGCTGCCGCAAGTTTACAGGTAAGTGCTTTGTGAATCAGGCACTTACGCTGTAAATCTGCAGCGGTGTAACGTAACTGGGATACGTTACGCCGCCGCAGCATAACAGATTTGAACGTGAATCTGCCCCATAGTAACTTGAAGAATCATAATAATTACACCTAAATATATCCTAAATAGTGTACAGAATTACATCAATTTTAATCATAGAGAATACCAGTACAAACATTATTAGTGTTAGTTATATATTATATATATGTAACAGTGCTTAAGTAGTTTTTGTATCCATAAAGGATCACTCAGCTGGGAGGGGAAGGAAAAAAGATGTTGAATAAATCCAGGAGGGGGTGGGTATAGAACATAACCCACAGTCATGACAAAAATAAGAGAAAAGGGGAAGCAGGGGGTGGGGGAAGAAAGGAGAAAGGGAAGGGGGAGGAAAGGAAAGGGAGGGGGAGAAGGGGGGAACGAGAAAGAGAAAAAAGGAGAGGAAAAGGGAAAGGAAAAGGAGAAGAAGGAAAAGGAGAGGAATGGAAGAGTAGAGGGGGGGAATAGGGAAGGGGAAGTAAAATCAGAGATAGCAGGAGCTAGGAGGCAGCAAGATGGACGATTGCAATACTTAGGCTTCATTTCCATGGACGTTTTTACAGCTTTAAAACGCCTGTCCAAATTCGGTAGCTTTTTTGATAGTTGTTGAGCGTTTTTTAACGTCTGGCGTTTTTACAGCTCTAACTCTGGAGCTTCAGAACGCACTGGTCCTGTTTTTTTTTACAGCTTAAAAACGGCTCAGCCATCTACAGCTCAAAAACGTCATGGTGGGCATGAGGCCATAGACTAACATGGAGAGCTGTTTTTAAGCTGCAAAAAACGCTCAGAAAAGTGTCTGTAAAAACGTCCAAAAACGTCCATGGAAATGAAGCCTTATAAGAAAGGTTTATAACTTAACATTTCGTTCAACCCTGGAGACATTGTTGCTTTCAAAGAAAAAATCCAACGTGATTCTAATTGCAAAAGCTTTTGATCATTGCTGTCTCCTCTGACATCAGGAGGAATGTGTTCTAAGGCCATAAATTTAATGGTATCCAATCTGAAGCCATGGAATGTTAAGTTATAAACCTTTCTTATAAGTATTGCTATCGTCCATCTTGCTTCCTCCTAGCTCCTGCTATCTCTGATTTTACTTCCCCTTCCCTATTCCCCTCCTCTACTCTTCCCTTCCTCTCTTTTTCCTCTTTTCCTTCTTCCCCTTTTCCTTTTACCCCCTTCCTTCCGTATTTTTATCCTTTTCCTCTCCTTCTTTCTCTTTCTCTTTCCCCCCCTCCCTTTCCTTTCCTCCCCCTCCCCATCCTTTTCTCCTTTCTTCCCCCACCCCCTGCTTCCCCTTTTCCCTTATTTTTTGTCATGACTGTGGGTTATGTTCTATACCCACCCCCTCCTGGATTTATTCAACATCCTTTTTCCTTCCCCTCCCAGCCGAGTCATCCTTTATGGATACAAAAACTATAATTTATTCCATCTTACTGTCCGCCTAACCGCTATTTTGTACTTGCACTCTCCATTAATTGTATCTCTTTTACATGTAGCATAGCCAAAACAGAGAGTGCGAGGAATTACCTTCAAATTCGGGTAATCCCTTGGGACCCCCAGGTCACCAGATCGGAAGATTCCCCTTTATTTCTTTTCTGGGGACAACCCAAAATTTGGGGATTTCTTTTGCTTTCGCTTTCAATGATAATGGTAAACAGGAAAAATAGAGGGGAATAATCTTAGAAGGGCACAGACAGCAATAAAAAGTTAATAGGTGTACTCATCCCTCTCTATTTTGTCCAAAGCAAAAAAAAAGTTTTGCCTTTAGTTATACTTTTAAGCAAAGTTTCACCCAAAAATTGAACTTCTGCTTTAAGTGCTGGTGACCCCCTGACATGCCCCATTTGGCATGTAATTTTTTTTTGGGGGGGAGTGCAGGTACCCAGTTTTTACAGGCACCCAGCTCCCTCTTCCTCCCCTGGTGCCATGGCACCTGAAAGAAGGTCACCTCTCCCCCCTCCCTCTTTGCAATCTTCTGGGACTCGTGACAGGTTCCAGAAGATTGGCAGCCATTCACAGCGCACAGCGTGGCTCGCGCATATTCAGTGCGCACCCGGGGCACACAGTTAGAATGCCGGCACCACGAAGAGGAGGGGGAGAGGAGCGAGGTTTCCTGCGCCCGCATCACTGGACCATGGGACAGGTGAGTGTCTGATAATTAAAAGTCAGCAGCTACACATTTTGTGGAACAACGCTTAAAGTATAGTGCATACAGTGGCCCAGATTCAGGTATGATTTGGCCCTTTTTTATGGAGGCACAGGGCAGCGTTTTTGCCCTGCGCCCCCGCAAATTATCTGCGCTGCGCGCGATTCACGGAGCAGTAGCTCCGTAAATTGCGTGTGCGCTCTTTAAAATTGCCCTGCGTAAGGGCGCCTAATGTAAATGATCCCGTAGGGGGCGGGAATCATTTAAATTAGGCGCGCTCCCGCGCCGAGCGTAGAGCGCATGCTCCGTCGGGAAACTTTCCCGACGTGCATTGCGGCAAATGACGTCGCAAGGACGTCATTTGCTTCAAAGTGAACGTGAATGCCGTCCAGTGCCATTCATGAATCACTTACGCAAATCACGTAAATTTCGAACGTCGCGACGCGGGAACGACGGGTATCCTATAGCATTGCCTTCGCCTGCTATTAGGATGTGCAACCTTACGCGAAACCCGACGTACGCAAACTACGTAATTTGCATACGCAGGGCTCGCGCAACGTTGTGAATCGGCGTAAGTATGCAATTTGCATACTATACGCTGACCACAATGGGAACGCCCCCTAGCGGTCATCGCAAGAATGCAGCCTAAAATCTGCGTGGCATAAGAGCCTTATGCCATGCAGATTTTAGGCTGCAGTCGGCGTAACGAGTTCTCTGAATCAGGAGAACTTGTTACGCCGGCGCAAGTCAGCAATTGTGCTGCGTAACTATGGTTACGCAGGCGCAATTGCTTACTGAATCTGGGCCAGTATGTATACAATGAAAAGGAGAACAGAAAGAGTGGGGCTTTAAATAAAGTATGTGTGGGATTAAGGTATAATTGTTATGTAATAGTGGACATATCTATAATACACTGTATATCTTAATTTCACATAATTGATTCATAAATGACTGACTATATTCTAGTATTCAGAAAAATTCATATATATACATATGAATAGATACCTACTAGGTTAAGGGTTATTAATCTAATCCATAACAGGAAGGGACAAAAGAATACACAAAATTAAAATTTAACAACTTTATTATATTATCAGATTATCAGATAGGGAGATGGGTTAATGTAGCTAGAGGGAGTGGAAGGGGCGTGCAGAAAGGGAAGGCCAGTCCTGTATTTGTGCATCAAAACAAATTTGCCAATTTGGGTGATGATGTGGAGGTGACAAACACAGAGGTGGCAGCCCTAGATGTTACTGCTACCCCTAACAGCCGGGAGAGCAACCCATCTAGTAGAGGTGGGGAGGGGAGTGCAGGTAGGCCTAGACAGTTGGTGGTAATAGGGGATTCTATAATCAGAAGGACTGATAGAATAATTTGTCGCCAGGATCGCTTCAACCGAATGGTTTGCTGTCTCCCTGGTGCCAGGGTTCGGCATGTGGTGGACCGGGTGGATAAATTACTGGGAGGGGCTGGGCATGACCCAGCTGTCTTGGTCCACGTTGGAACCAATGACAGTATACATGGAAGGTGGAGGCTCCTTAAGAATCAATTTAAAGAACTAGGCTGCAAGATGAAGGGAAGGACCTCCAAGGTGATATTCTCTGAAATATTGCCTGTGCCATGCGCAACACAGGAAAGGCAGGGGGAGATTAGAGAGCTGAATGCATGGCTAAAGACCTGGTGTAGGAAGGAGGGATTTGGGTTTCTAGAGCACTGGGATGACTTTTCATTGGGGTGCAACCTATATGCTAAGGACGGTTTGCACTTGAATGGAAGGGGTCTGCTGTGCTGGGGGAGAGGTTTATGGGAATGCTGGAGGAGTATTTAAACTAGGATTGAGGGAGGAGGGTGAACTAGAATTACATCGGGTACACAGGTCAGCTAGGGGTCAGACATTAATGGAGAGTGGAATGGGGATAGATGGGGGGAGGGTCATGGCAGGTGACAAGAAAGTTCCCATGTTGCAAACAGCCATTGGAAATAATAGTGCCATTTGTACTACTATAAATTATATGAAAAACACTAGAGAAAAATGTAACAATACATTTAAGTGTTTGTTCACCAATGCCAGAAGTCTGCCAAACAAAACAGGTGAGTTGGAAGCTCTGGTGCATGAGGAGAGCTATGATGTAATCGGTATTGCTGAAACTTGGCTTCAATCCTCACATGACTGGGCTATTAATATTCCTGGCTATGATCTCTTTCGGAAAGACAGGGTAAAAAGGAAAGGTGGAGGGGTCTGTCTCTATGTGAGAAGTGACCTCAAAGCAAGCGTGAAAGAGAACCTGGTTGATGGAGAGTGTGGTGAGGCTGAAGCATTATGGGTGGAACTGCATACAGATGTGCGTAGTTCAAAATTAATCATTGGAGTTTGTTATAAACCACCCAATGTTAATGAGGAGGTGGAGACTCAGCTCCTTGCACAGATGGAAAGGGCTGCAAGGGCTGGGACGGTGATAATAATGGGGGATTTTAACTACCCAGAAATTGACTGGATTAATGGCACTTCTGGGACAGTTAAAGGACAAAAATTTAAAAACCTATTGCAGGACAATTTTATGGTGCAGTTTATTGAGGCCCCAACTAGGAATGATGCTCTGTTGGACCTGATAATCTCAAACCATGCAGAGCTTATTACTAATGTTCAGATAAAGGAACACCTGGGTAGCAGTGATCATAACATGATTTCATTTAATGTTAACTATAAGCAGGAAATACATACAGGAAATATTAAAACACTAAATTTTAAGAGAGCAAATTTTCCAAGGATGAGGGCTGCTCTCCAGGACTTGGACTGGGAGGGACTATTGACACAGATGAACACAGAACAGAAATGGGAATTTTTCAAAAAGACTGTGTGGAACCTCACTGCAAAGTATGTTCCCATGGGCAATAAGTTTAAAAGGCTAAAAATAAAACCTATGTGGCTCACGGGCAAAGTTAAAAAAGCTATAAACAATAAGAAAGTAGCTTTTAAAAAATATAAAAATGAAGGAACACTAGTGTTGTTTAAATGTTACAAAGAATATAACAGGATATGTAAAAAGGAAATCAAGGATGCAAAAATTCAAAATGAACGACAGATTGCAAAAGATAGTAGGACAAACCCCAAAAAATTCTTTAAATATATTAATAGTAAAAAGGTGAAGTCTGAGCATGTAGGCCCCTTACAAAATAATCTAGAGTGGGTGACTGGGGACAAAGAGAAGGCAAATTTATTAAATGCTTTCTTCAGCTCTGTGTATACAATGGAGCATGGGGGAGCTCATGTCCAAAATGGGGGTGGGAGTGACACAGACCCAAATCCACAATGGCTCAAAAGTGATATGGTCCAGAAATATTTAGACAGAATAAAGGTGGATAAAGCACCTGGACCAGATGGCATCCACCCACGGATCCTAGGTGAGTTGAGCTCTGTCATTTCAAAGCCACTGTATCTAATATTTAGGGACTCATTAATGACAGGAATAGTACCACTGGATTGGCGTAGAGCCAATGTGGTGCCTATATTTAAAAAGGGAACAAAGTCTTTACCAAGTAACTATAGACCTGTTAGTCTAACTTCTATAGTTGGGAAGATACTGGAACGTTTAATAAAAGACCACATGGATGAGTTCTTGCAGGAAAAAAACTATTTAAGCAGCAGACAACATGGATTCATGAAAGACAGAAGTTGTCAGACAAACCTGATTTCCTTTTATGAAGAGGTAAGTAAAACCCTGGACAGAGGCGTGGCTGTGGACGTGATATATTTGGATTTTGCAAAAGCGTTCGATACAGTTCCGCACACACGGCTCATGTGTAAGGTAAGGTCTACAGGATTGGATATATCAGTTTGTAAATGGATAGAAAATTGGCTGAAAGCCAGAATTCAGAGAGTCGTGGTTAATGATTCTTACTCTGAATGGTCCAATGTTATCAGTGGTGTACCCCAAGGTTCAGTGCTGGGACCCTTACTTTTCAATATATTTATAAATGATATTGGATCTGGGATCAAAAGTAACATTTCTGTCTTTGCAGATGACACCAAGCTATGCAGTGGAATAACGTCCTTGCAGGATGTCTCCAATTTACAAGCCGACCTCAATGCTCTGTCTAATTGGGCGACTGAGTGGCAGATGAGGTTTAATGTTGATAAATGTAAAGTTATGCACTTGGGGGCTAAGAATATGCATGCATCATACATACTAGGGGGAGTACAACTGGGGGGATCTGTAGTGGAGAAGGATCTGGGGGTTTTAGTTGATCATAAGCTCAATAATGGCATGCAATGCCAAGCTGCGGTTTCCAAAGCGAGCAAAGTCCTTTCTTGTATTAAGAGAGGTATGGACTCCCGAGACAGAGATATCATTTTGCCCCTGTACAAATCATTAGTAAGACTTCATCTGGAATATGCAGTTCAGTTTTGGGCACCAGTTCTCAAAAAGGATATCGGAGAACTGGAGAAAGTGCAGAGAAGAGCAACCAAACTGATAAGAGGCATGGAGGAGCTCAGCTATGAGGAAAGATTAGAAGAACTAAATCTATCACTCTTGAGAAGAGGAGAATTAGGGGGGATATGATCAACATGTACAAATATATAAGAGGTCCATACAGTGTACTTGGTGTTGAGTTATTCACTTTACGGTCAACACTGAGGACAAGGGGGCACTCTTAACGTCTAGAGGAAAAGAGATTTCACCTCCAAATACGGAAAGGTTTTTTCACAGTAAGAGCTGTGAAAATGTGGAACAGACTCCCTCCAGAGGTGGTTCTGGCCAGCTCAGTAGATTGCTTTAAGAAAGGCCTGGATTCTTTCCTAAATGTACATAAAATAACTGAGTACTAAGATTTGTAGGTAAAGTTGATCCAGGGTAAATCCGATTGCCTCTCGGGGATCAGGAAGGAATTTTTTCCCCTGCTGTAGCAAATTGGATCATGCTCTGCTGGGGTTTTTTGCCTTCCTCTGGATCAACTGTGGGTATGGAGTTGGGTGTATGGGATTGTATTGTGTTTTTTATTTTGTTTGTTTATTTTTTTGAGGTTGAACTGGATGGACTTGTGTCTTTTTTCAACCTGACTAACTATGTAACTATATAAAAAATAAATAAAATAAAATTAATGTATGGTACAAGACAGTCCAAGTCCATACAATCAATGAACATGAGGAAATAATAGTACACAGACAGAAATTAATTGATGCAACATGAAGATGCTGTTGTGACTTGAGTCAGAGTCCCAGCTGGTACGTACAAGGTTTCCATGTACTACTGGCAATGGAGTCGGGCCACCAACACCCCAATTGCCGAAACCGCTCCCCCCGGAGGCTGAGATGCAGCGGACAGCCCTCAACAGGGACTGTAAAATCAGTGGTAAACTGTGGGAAAATGAAATATTATATTATGAGTGCATTTTAATTGAAGTAGAAATGGTGGCTGTGGAAAGGTGAAGTGTGGAACTATGAGTGCATTGAAGCTAGTGTCAAGGTTGTGAAAAACGAATGGGAGAAATGGGCAGGTGACATGAAACTGAACATGATCAAAAAAGCACATGAAAAACAAGGGACAGCCACCAGCAAAACCAAAGGGTAAATGATGGGTGAACGGAGAGACAAAGAGTTATATGAGGGAGAATTACCTGTATACTGATCTGAGAAGCGTGTGGTGAATGTTGTTCTGAGAAGTAGGGAAAAACAAAATGCCTGAACAACCCATGGATAGCGCCTATATATGGCGCCGCCGCTCAAAAACACCATCAATGCCACGCTCGCGAGCAGAAAGGGAAGGGAGGTGCCTTCATCAATGTGGAAGAGCCACCTGGTAGTTAGGCGCCAATAACTCTACCCACACCGCTCGTAGCTGGGAATTTGGACAGCAAAACTGGGCCATGCAAGGTAACGCCCCACAGCGGGCACGAGAGCCGTGATGTCGACACTCAGTGTCCACCCACACACCCCCACATGTAATGTGCGGGGGAAAGGGAGCATGGCCAGTGCGGGACCCGTGGACTTAATTTTCGCCGGTGTCCCGCGATCATGCCACGGAACAGCAGAACAGGGAGATGCCTGTGTAAACAAGGCATTTCCCTGTTCTGCCTTGTGACAGGACACTGATCTACTGCTCCCTGTGATCGGGAGCAGTGATCAATGTCATGTCACTGGTAGCCCAGCCCCCTCACAGTTAGAATCACTCCCTAGGATACACTTAACCCCTTCCTCCCCCCTAGTGGTTAACCCCTTCCCTGCCAGTGTCATTTGCACAGTAATCAGTGTATTTTTATAGCAGTAATCGCGGTATAAATGGCAATGGTCCCAAAATAGTGTCAAAAGTCTCCGATCTGTCCGCCATAATATCGCAGTCACGATAAAAATCGCAGGTCACCGTGATAACTAATAAAAAAAATGTAGACGCTAGGGCCCAGATTCACAAAGGACTTACTTACGGCATATCTCCACGTACGCCGTCGTAAGTCCGAATGTGCGCCGTTGTATCTTTGCGACTGATTCATAGAATCAGATACGCCTCACTGTTGCCAAGATACGAGCGGCGTAAGTCTCCTACGCCATCGTATCTTGGGGTGAATATTTACGCTGGCCGCTAGGGGCGCTTCCGTATATTTCCTTGTTGAATATGCAAATGAGCTAGATACGTCGATTCATGAACGTACTTGCGCCCGGCGTATTAAAAAACGCTGTTTACGTAAGGCGTACAACCGGCGTAACTTTACCCCTCATAAAGCAGGGGTAAGTCATGTTAAGGTATGGACGTCAGAAACGTCGGAACAGCATCGTATTTTACGTTGTTTGCGTAAGTCGTACGTGAATGAGGATGGGCGTAGGTTACGTTCACGTCGACTAAGCATTGAGCCGGCGTAATTTACGGAGAAAATTTGACGTGATACTGAGCATGCGCACATATGCGCCGTTCGTTAGGCTCGTCATTTACATGGGGTCACGATTTATTTCCATACAACACGCCCCCTACCAGCCTACTTTGAATTACACTGGCTTACGCCGGCCCATTTACGCTATGCCGCCGCAACTTAAGGAGCAAGTGCTTTGTGAATACTGCACTTGCCTGTCTAAGTTGCGGCGGCGTAGCGTAAATAGGATACGCTACGCCCAACTAAAGATACGCCATTGTATCTGAATCTGGCCCTAAAACTTTTGCACAAACCAATCGATATACGCTTACTGCGATTTTTTTTAACCAAAAATATGTAGAAGAATACATATCGGCCTAAACTGAGAAAAAACATTTTATACATTTTTGGGGGATATTTATTATAGCAAAAAAAAATATTGCTATTTTTTTTCAAAATTGTTGCTTTTTTTGTTTATAGCGCAAAAAATAAAAACCGCTGAGGTGATCAAATACCACCAAAAGAAAGCTCTATTTGTGGGGGGAAAAAAAGGACATCAAATTTGGTTGGGAGCCACGTCGCACAACCGTGTCAGTTAAAGCGACGCAGTGCTGAATCGCAAAATGTGCTCTGGTCAGGAAGGGGCTAAATTCTTCTGGGGCTGAAGTGGTTAACATATATTTATGATATATGGTTTGAATTTTACTCATTGAAATATATTAGTATATATATTATTAATATGAGAGGTACATGTTAAAAGTACTATGAATGATAGTGGAATGTGCAAAATGTCTATCATGTGAATAACTAGTGTGTTTTTAGCTCCAATTACCCAATTCTCAAAGGTATTTGGAGGAAATCGTTCAGACCTTCTTAAAGCTATATGTTTTAGGAAGAGACAATACGTTAGACAGATGCTGCCATAAAAGAGACTACCCCAATATATTTATGGTTTTGTTCAAGGGTTAAGTCAGAGGTTATTTGAAGTGAAATCTTGATATTTTTAAGGAAATTCCTAAATGTATTTTTAATTCAATACTGCCCCCTTTAGGTAGTTGTGAGAACAAGTGCATGATGAAATATAGGTAATTGAAGTCATTAATTACGTGAAAAACACATCCAAACCTACTTTCTTTGGGGGTTAAAAATTTGTAGAAAGAAAGGGAGTGAGGGATTAGAAAGGATAGAAGGAAGGAGACAAAGCTTATATTTCTCAGACAAAGGATTTTGAGATTTCTGGTAAAGTATATATTTATTATTATACAGGATTTATATAGCGCCAACAGTTTGCGCAGCGCTTTACATCAGGGATGACAGTACAGTCACAATACAATTCAATACAGGAGAGATCAGAGGGCCCTGCTCGTTAGAGCTTACAATCTAAAAGGGAGGGTCAAGTGGAACACAGGGTAGTTAGCTGTGGGGGATGATCAGATGGACTCAAATGAAAATACAGTTGAAGGATAGGCTTCTCTGAAGAGGGGGGTTTTCAGGGATCCTCTAAAAGCTAATAGAGTAGGAGATAGACAGGACAGATTGGGGTAAGGAGTTCCATAGGCTTGGAGAGGCTCTGGAAAAGTCCTGAAAAAGAGCATGGGAGCAGGTGATGAGAGAGATAGAGAGTAGGAGGTCTTGAGAAGAACGAAGAAAACGATTAGGTTGGTATTTAGAGACTAGGTCATTGATGTAGCTGGGGGCAGAGTTGTGGATGGCTTTGTAGGTAATTTTTAGTATTTTGAATTGAATTTGTTGGGTGAGCGGAAGCCAGTGGAGGGATTGACAGAGAGGAGTAGCAGAGACAGAGCAGTTGGTAAGGTGAATGAGTGTGGCAGCAGCATTCATGATAGACTGAAGGAGGGTTAGAGTATGCAGAGGTAAGCCAATGAGGAGGGGGTTGCAGTAATCAAGGCGAGAGATGATCAGGGAGTGAATTAAGATTTTTATGGTGTCATTGGTTAGAAAGGGGCGTATTTTAGAGTTGTTGCGGAGGTTGAGGTGGCAAGATTTGGACAGTGATTGAACGTGAGTCTTAAAGGACAGTTCAGAGTCCAGGACTACTCCTAGGACCTTGGCATGTAGGAATGGGCTGATAGTTGTGCCATCAATTTTGACAGAGAGATCAGGGGAAGAGACAGGGGAGGAAAAATTATAAGTTCAGTTTTGGATAGATTGAGTTTTGAGGAAGTGGTGTGACATCCAAACTGATATATCTCATAGTAAAATAGTGATACGTGAGGAGAATGAAGGAGCGAGTTGAGGGGTAGAGAAATATATTTAAGTGTCATCAGCGTAAAGGTGGTATTGGAAGCCGTGGGAGGCTTTTAGCTGACCCAGGGAGGAGGTGTGGATTGGAAATACGGGAGGTCCAAGAACAGAACCTTGGGGGACCCCAACAGAGAATGGAAGAGGAAAGGAGGAAGTAGAGTTGTAAGTAACGCTAAAGGTGCATTTGGATATGTAGGTAGAGAACCAGCGAAGAGTACAGTCACAGAGACCAAAGGTGTGGAGTTTTTTGAGGAGATGGGGGTGGTCAACCATATCGAAGGCAGCAGAGAGGTCCAGGAGTAGGAGTACAGAATAGTGTCCCTTCGTTTTGGCCATTAGTATATCGTTTGTTAGTTTTAGGAGAGGAGTTTCTGTGGAATGTTGAGGACGAAATCCAGACTGAAGGGGATCAAGAAGGTTATTATCAGCAACGTGGACAATCAGTCGGTTGTAAAATAGATATTCAAGGAGTTCGGATAAAAAGAGGAGCAAGGAGATGGGGCGTAGGTTGTCAAGATTGGATGGGTCCAGTGAGGGCTTTTTAAGTATGGGGCTGACTAGTGCACGTTTCAAAGAGTTAGGGAAGATGCCAGAAGAGAGGGAGAGATTGAAGATGTGGGTTAGAGAGTGTAAAATAGAGCCAGAGGGTGAACGTAGCATTTGCGAGGGAACAGGATCCACAGCGCAGGTGGTAAAATGGACGTTAGCAAGTAATTTAGCAACCTCGTTGATAGTGGTGGGGTTGAATGAGGGAAGTAATGACTGTACCGGTGGGCATGAGGTGTAAAGCGTGGAGGGTACAACAAAAACTCAAATTTGATAAACTATCCCCCCACACACATTGGGAAAAAAATTTGGTCCGAACTTACACAAACCACCAGTGGCAACAAGCATTGCAGTCTATTTATAAGGCTACCAAATGCTCCACACTATGGGAACTTACTCAAAAACTGTCCCTCAGATGGTACTTGACTCCAGCGAAACTGGCCTCATTCGGTCTCAATGTCAATGACATGTGTTGAAGATGTAATTCAGCCAAAGGTGATTTATTTCACATAATGTGGAATTGCAATTCTCTCACACCTTATTGGAGGACTATCTTCCAAATTCTATCAGACATCTCGAACCAACACATTGCCCCCACGCCTGACCTAGCGGTCCTCAATCTTTCTATAGATTCAGTACCCCCTATTGCCAGGCATGTGACTACACACATATTTTTAGCAGCTAGACGGTCTATAACTAGACTGTGGAAGTCAGATAAAATTCCGTCCATAGAAAACACACTTGACTTGGTGAACCTTCATTATGGATATGAAATGACTATGGCGTCTAGTGGTGGATATTGGATTAGGGGAAAAAACACTTGGTCACTTTGGGAAAAATGGAATGGAGCTGTGAAGTTTCTTTGACTTTGTTTGTTCTTAGTTCATAGTGTCATGATATGAAGGCAAGTTCAGTCATGTGAGCTCTCATTATACATGATGTTTGTCGCCTGTCACATACCTCCGGGAAGGTAAAGAGATCCCAGTTGGGTTCCTGGGGGTATGGTATTGGTGACTCCTGTGAATGTATTTATTACAATGTATTTATTAACATATGATTTGCGATCTAGATTTTCCTGTTAAATTATATTTTAGCCTTATATTTGTATTTTGAAATGTCAACGGATTTCTGTAAACAATGTACAATGTACACATTGTCTTTCAATGTTTATGATAAACTCAATAAAAACTGATTGATGGAAAAAAATAAAATAAAGCGTGGAGGGTATCTGAACAGTAGAGATCTTCTTGCGAATTGTATCAATCTTCTGTTTGAAGTGATTGGCGATCTCCTGGGCGGTTAGTGAGTTAGTGGGTAGAGGCAATGGAGGACGAAGGAGAGAGTTGAAGGTAGAGAAGAGTTGACGAGGATGGGATGATACGTTTTTAATGAGGGTAATGAAATAGGTCTGCTTGGCAGTGAGGAGGCTGGAATTGTATATTTCGAGGACAGATTTATACTGGATAAAGTCTTTCTGGGACTTAGTCTTGCGCCACTGGCGCTCCAGAGCACGGCTGTGTTTTTGTCAGACTTCTAGTATCATCTGTTTGCCAGGGTTGAAGGAGACAGGGCCTTATTCTGCATGTAGTGAGGGGGGCCAGTCTGTCCAGTGATGCTAGAAGTGAAGTGTTGTAGACAGAAGTGGCTAGGTCGGTCTAGGACAGGGGTGCGATTTTGTCATAGAGGTGGTCAGTCGCAGAGTATAGAAGAGAAGGGTTGATATGGTGAAGGTTTCTACAAGTAACCGTTAGCAGGGCCGATCCTAGGGTCACAGGCGCCTGGGTGCAGAAATATTTCTGGCGCCCCCACATGGGGGTAGTCATCTTACTAACTCCTCCCCTTTACACATGTTTCTGTGGCAACGACTGAAACACAGAGATGCTCCCCTAAGGAGTCTTTGTTACCCTGAGATCCTCCCATGATCTCTTAGCAATAAACAAAATACAGAAAGAGAGTACTCTAATGGGACCTGGAGGGGGGTCTCTCTAATGGACACAAAGAGGGATTCTGTTAGAGAGTCTGTTAGAAAGAGCCCCCGTACATACTACAGACACACTACAGCAGATGGTCAAAGACTGCAGACATGATACAGGAGATGGTCACAGACTGCAGACATGATAAAAGAGATGGTCAGAGACTGCAGACATGATAAAAGAGATCATCAAAGACTGCGCACAGGATACATGAGACGGTCAGAGACTCAGGAATTTATACAAGAGATCAACGCATAAAATGTAACCTTACCAGTGCCCACCAAATGCAGTCTTTTCAGTGCCCATTAAATGCAGCCTCACTAGTGCCCACAAATTGCAGCCTACCAGTGCCCATCAAATGCAGCCTACCAGTGTCCACCAAATGCAGCCTATCAGTGCCCATCAAATGCAGCCTACCAGTACCCACCAAATGCAGCCTTATCAGTGCCCACCAAATGCAGCCTATCAGTGCCCATCAAATGCAGCCTACCAGTACCCACCAAAGGCAGCCTTATCAGTGCCCATCAAATGCAGCCTCATCAGTGCCCACAAAATGCAGCCTAACAGTGTCCACCAATTGGAGCTTACCAATGCCCATCAAATGCAGCATATCAGTGCCCCTTCAAATGCAGCTTACCTGTACCCACCAAATGCAGCCTGCCAGTGCCTAGCAAATTCAGCCTACCAGTGCCACCAAATGCAGCCTGCCTTTGCCCTACCAGTGCCTACCAAATGCAGCCTACCGGTGCCCACCAATTGCAGCCTACCAGTGCCCCTGGATCACACAGAGCGATGACAATCTCCTACTGTCACAGAGCTTGAGTTTGAATCTGCCGGGCGGCCGCTGTAACAGTCCCGCCTCCTAGACCAGCTCGCAGCTCCTATGATACACGTCACACTTATTCAATTTCACTGCATTGGATCAGTGTTCCATCTATTACAGGAGCCGGTCTAGGAGGCGGGACTTTATTACAGCGCTGCCCAGGGGCAAACTGACAACTCATGGGGCCCTCGGGCAATAGGAGATCATGGGCCCCCAAGGTTTGAAGATGGTTTGAAGATGGCTGCCATCATACCCTCCACACTCCTCTCCTGCACATACTGCCCACTGTCATACCCTCCACACTATGACAGTGGCAGTCTATACAGGAGAGGGGTGTGGAGGGGATGACAGTGGGCACTATGTATAGGAGAGGAGTGTGGAGGGTATGACAGTGGGCACTATGTATAGGAGAGGGGTGTGGAGGGGATGACAGTGGGCAGTATGTAAATGAGAGGAGTGTAAAGGGGATGACAGTGGGCAGTATATACAGTAGAGTAAAGGGAATGACAGTGGCAGTCTATACAGGAGAGGAGTGTGGAGGGGATGACAGTGGCAGTCTATACAGGAGAGGAGTGCGGAGGGGATGACAGTGGCAGTATGTACAGGAGAGGAGTGTGGAGGGGATGACAGTGGCAGTATATACAGGAGAGGAGTGTGGGGGGGATGACAGTGGGCAGCATGTATAGGAAAGGAGTGTGGAGGGGATGACGGTGGGCAGTATGTATAGGAAAGGAGTATGGAGGGTATGACAGTTAGCAGTATGTATAGGAGAGGAGTGTGGAGTGTATGCCAGTGGGAATTAAGTAAAGGAGAGGAGTGTGGGAGGGGATGACAGTGGCAGTATATAGAGGAGAATAGTGGCAGTATATACAGGAGAGGAGTGTAGAGGGGATGACTGCATGCAGGAAGGAAGTGCAGATGGTATGAAGGCAGTTGTGGGGGGTATATTTTAGTTGGGGAGATATGTATTTCACACTGAGGCTCGGCTGTGTTGGTGGTAAAGCACTGCTAGCTTTAGCGGTGCTTTACTGTAGTTTTAGCGGTGCTTTTCGGCCACTAGCGGGGCGCTTTTAACCCCTGGTATCGGCTGAAAAGGGGTTAAAAGCGCTTGCAAAGCACTGCTGACAAAACGCTTTGCAGGCACTTTGGCAGCGCTGGCAATTGATGTCAGTTGCGTTTTGTGAGTGCTGTATACACCACTCCTAAAGTGCCCCAGCCCATTGAAATCAATGGGCAGCGCAGCTAAACTGCTGGCAAAGCGCCGCTGCAGTGGCGCTTCGAACCCTTTTTCGCGCCCCGCTATTGGCCGAACAGCACCGCGAAAACCACGGTAAAGCGCCGCTAAAAATAGTGGAGCATTACCGCCAATGGCGTAACGACTTGGTGTAAAAGTAGCCTTATCATGCTGGAAGCATAAAGGGCGCACACTCTCAGTAAGTAATGTTTGCATTTAGGACACATAAATATACATACAGACATTAGTGGTTATGGACTGTTATTTTATTTATAGAGTGTTTAGGTTTTAAGTTTTGCGTTGTACTGAGTTAGCATAACACAGGGTTAAATTGGATGGTCATAAATGGAGTTCACATTAAGTGGACAGAGCAATTGGGGGTTGTTTATATAGAGAGGGCTGCTTGTAAGTTTGGGAAAAGTCTGTCAGCTCTGGGGGGTTCCTGCTAACTCTAATCTCCACAAACCCCCCCCCCCCCTCTCTCTCTGCTGTCTTGTCAAGTTTACCTTGTCACCTAGCCTTCTTCACTGCAAAACAAATCCTGCTAGCAGAAACTTTGCTTACCTCCCCAGACTTCCCCCAGAACAGCTCAGCTCATCTTCCTGCAGTGTGCTCTGCCTCACGATTCTCCCAGCACACGGCACTGCTGATTGGAGGGGGCAGGGAGATCTGAAGCTGATATCACACAGCGAGTGCAGGACACTACGGGGGAAGGGGAGACAGACACCAGCATCGGAGCTTCTAACTGTACATACATCGCTGGGCAGTGTATGTAGATAAAAGCAATGGCTGCTGTCCTGTCCCCAGAGTAGCAAGTAAGCTGATCGCCCCTGCCGCCGCCGGAACACCAGGCATTTCAAAGCACACAGAGAGGAGGGAGGGAGGTGGAGCACTCTGGCACTTTGGCGCCCCCCCTGCGGCGCCTGGGTGCACTGCACCCCGGGCACCCGCCTAGGATCGGTCCTGACCGTTAGGCATTTGGAGGGAGAGGAGGTGGAGGAGAGGGAGAGAATTAAATTATTAAGGTAGTGATCGGAGAGGGGGTAAGGATAGTTGGAGGGGTTGCATGGAGTGCATAGGTGGGAAAAGACAAGGTCAAGGGTATTGCCTTCAGAGTGAGTAGGAGCATGTATCCATTGCTTCAGGTCAAAGGAGGAGGTTAGACTGAGAAGTTTGGAAGGTGCAGGAGTGTTAGTATTAGTAGGGATGTTGAAGTCGCCAAGAATGATTGTGGGGATTTCAGAAGAGAGAAAGTAGGGTAACCAGGCAGAGAAGTCATCAAGAAAGGAGGATACTGGACCGGGGGGCGGTAGATCACAGCTATCCTTAGAGAAACTGGGGAGAAGAGACTAATGCAATGTGTCTCAAATGAGGAGAGTGACAGAGATGGAGGTGGGTGAAGTACCTGAAAGGTGCTATGTGGGGCTAAAAGGATTCCAACACCCCCTCATTTGCATCCACTGGGTCTGGGGGAGTGAGTCCAAAGAAGACCAATGTGGGATAGAGCAGCAGAAGACGCAGTGTCGCATTCGTGAAGCCAGGTTTCGGTAATGGCGAGTAGATTAAATTAATTAGCGATAAAGAGATTGTGGATGGAGGTGAGTTAAGTTGAACTAGATTGTGTACATTGCGGCTGCATCCAGAGGGTGTAGGGTAATGGGTGCGTTGAGCACAGTTAGATGAAGGAGGCCCAGGGTTTGGGGATACAACACCAGAGGATAGGAGAAGCAGAAGTGTGAGGGAGGTAATGTGGGAATGTGATTTATATGAGGGGACATGCCCCAGTGATTTGGAGTATTGGGCGTGTGAATTTAGAATTAGCAGGAGTTGGTGAGTGCAGTAATAAGGAGAGGACAGAAGTGAGGGTGATTTATATATAAGGTGTGGGGTGGAGAAGAGGGATGAAGGTAAGGCAGTTTAAGGATAGAAGACACAGCTGTCAGAAGGAGTGGTAGACAGTGCATTTGAGAAAGGGGAGGAAGAGCTGAAAGTGTGAAAAAGTATACCTGTATTGTAAATTTCAAGGTATTTTGTGTTCCCTAGCTTTGTGCAATCGCTTAAGTGCAGGGTCAGAAGTGCTTCCACTTATAGAAATAGCCCCTTTTGGAGAAAGAGCCCCAGTCGCAAATGCACCCCCTGCTAATGCTTCCCCCAAAGAAAGATTATATTTATACTGATGGGGATACGGGGTGGGTGCATCTCAATTTTCTAATCAGGAGGTAATAAAGGTTTGCTGGTCAACAGGGCAAAATTCTTACTTCAGAAACAGATCAGCAAGAGGGCACTAAAAGTCAATGGGCCATAATTTTGGGTAAGCCAAGGGAGATAATAAAGCATTGTAATGTGGAGAGGTCTACAGAGGGTTAAGCAAAAATAACATGTCAGTATTATTAAAGCGGAGGTTCGGCCAAATTTTTTTTTTAAAAGCCAGCAGCTACAAATACGGCAGCTGCTTTCTTTAAAAAAATGGACACTTACCTGTCCAGCGTGCCCGCGATGTCAGCAGCCGAGGCTGAGCAATCGCTCGGTCCTCAGCTGCTTCTGCCGCCATCCTCGGTGAGGGAATCGGGCAGCTAGGCTTCACTGCCCGATTCCCTACTGCGCATGCGCGAGGATCGCGGCGCACCATCACTGGTCCCCGCTTTCTCCTGGGAACAGTGTTTCCCAGAAGAAAGTGGGGGGATGACGTGCCAGGCTGAACCCGGAAGTGGTTCAAATACCTGTCTCAGACAGGTATCTGCACCCCCCTCCCCCTGAAAGGTGTAAAATGTGACACCGGAGGGGGGAGGGATCCAAAAAGCGGAGGTTCACTTTTTGTGTGAACCTCCGCTTTAAATAGACATAAGCAAAGCAGATAGCAGTCTTTCAGTTTTTGGGTGGAGGGGTTTCAACAAAGCAAATTAGGCTAGGGAAAACACTTTTCAGTTTTCAATTCTGGGTGGATGGCAGTCAGCTTCAAACATACCAAAGCAAATTAGGCTTGGTTTCTAGTAAAGTATATTAGCCAGATTCAGAGAGACGGGCGCATCTTTAGTTAGGCGTAACGCATCTCATATGCGCTACGCCGACGTAACATTGAGAGGCAAGTACTGTATTCACAAAGCACTTTCTCCCATATGTACGCCGGCGTAACGTAAATGGGCCGGCGTAATTCAAATGAATCGTGACCCCACGTGAATGCATGGCCGAACAAACGGCGCATGCGCGCGCATGCTCAGAATCACATCGAATATACTCCCTACGATACGACGGCTCAATGCGTACAACCTGAACCTAACTTACGCCCAGCCCCATTCACGTACGACTTACGTAAACAACGTAAAATCCGACGGCACTTCCGACGTCCATACCCTAAACGACTTAGACCAGCTTTTTGGTGGTTTAACTTTATGCCGGAAAAACGCCTTACGTAAACGACGTAGATTACAGCGACAGGCGCAAGTACGTTCGTGAATCGGCGTATCTAGCTCATTTACATATTCGACGCATAAATCAACGGTAGCGCCCCTTGCGGCCAGCGTAAATATGCACCCAAGATACGACGGCGTAGGAGACTTACGTCGGTCGTATCTTGGCAGAAATTCAGGCGTATCTCATTTTAGGAATGAGCGCATAGATAAGACGGCGCACATTCGGACTTACGACGGCGTATCTACTGATACGTCGGCGTAAGTCTCTCTGAATCTGGCTATATATTTCTATTTATCTGTAGGCAATTGAATATATACAACTGGCTGGACCATTTTGTCTTTGTAGCATGACAATTATAATAAATGGTTTAATTATGATGTATAGCTCAAATATATAATTTATTGGAAATGTATCTTTACTTTAAATACAAGTCTTGGTTAAATCACCAATTCTGTGTATGGTATAACAAGTTTGTCCATGTGCGGTTAAAGTCAATTTGGGCTTGCAATATCTGTTGACAGAGAGGCAAAGTGTCAAATTCAGCACCTTTTGTTTTCACATCCTGCTGAGCCACCAATACGCTATTAATTACTTTCAAGGAATTACTCAGTTTTGCTACCTTGGTATTTTTGTTTTAAATTTATTTTTATTGATCTATACAAAATTTAACAGTTCATACATATTTTTGAAATAACATCATGTGGTTATTTTGTTATCATCTGTATCATCCATATTATTGAAATGTTGATCCATATTCTGTGTTTGTCACCAATTTTATTTTGATATTATTCTGCACTGATTTTTAGTTAATAAACATATGCATTTTTGCACACTTTTGTATTCCCTTTGTCTGCAGGTTAGCGCAAATTTAAGTTATTTTGTTGATTTGTGGAAATAAGTGTGACTCTCCTTAATTATAGATCCTTCCTTATTTTCATAAATATAAAACTGTTTAATATTTCAGTATAAACATTCTGACATATTTGGAGGTCCCACCGATATTTTCCTAGGTTTGAAACAAAAAGAGTTGTGCAAAATATATATATTTTGCTGCCATTTTAATTAATGGGTTATTGCTATTGTTGGTTGCAATATTGAAAATGTCCGATACTAAAAGTATTTCTAGCAAATCTGAGTCCAGTATGCATAACAAAGATATCAGAGAAGTGGTTAAATTTCAGGTGATGTCTTTTGTCAAATAAAGATTGGATGTTAAAGAGGATATCAATGATTGGGTAGCTGAAATGCAGAGAAATATTGCATAATATGTAATGATATCTGGTCTGGTGAATGACATATTGTTGGTTATCTTCTTCATATTATCAAAGCTAAAACAAAGAAAGAAAAAGATCTCCTGGTATTTAAGTATTGGCCAGAATTTCTTTATGTGAATGTGTATGGGTGACTGAGCTGGCACCTGGTTCTGGCAATGGGTGGCTGAGCTGACCTGGTTCCGGCAATGGGTGGCTGAGCTGGCACCTGGTCCCTGCTGTGGGTGGCTGAGCTGGCACCTGGTCCCTGCTGTGGATGGCTGAGCTGGCACCTGGTCCCTGCTGTGGGTGGCTGAGCTGGCACCTGGTCCCTGCTGTGGGTGGCTGAGCTGGCACCTGGTTCCGGCAATTGGTGGCTGAGCTGGCACCTGGTCCCTGCTGTGGGTGGCTGAGCTGGCACCTGGTCCTGTCAATGAGTGGCTGAGCTGGCACCTGGTCCCGGCAATGGGTGGCTGAGCTGGCACCTGGTCCCTGCAATGGGTGGCTGAGCTGGCACCTGGTCCCTGCTGTGGGTGGCTGAGCTGGCACCTGGTCCTGACAATGGGTGGCTGAGCTGGCACCTGGTCCCGGCAATGGGTGGCTGAGCTGGCACCTGGTCTCTGTTGTGGGTGGCTGAGCTGGCACCTGGTCCCGGCAATGGGTGGCTGAGCTGGCACCTGGTCCCTAAAGTGGGTGGCTGGGCTGGCACCTAGTTTCTGCTGTGGATGGATGAGCTGGCACCTGGTCCTGTCAGTGGGTGGCTGGCACCTGGTCCCTAAGGTGGGTGGCTGGGCTGGCATCTGGTCCCTAAAGTGGGTGGCTGGGCTGGCACCTGGTCCCTAGACTGGGTGGCTGGGCTGGCACCTGGTCCCTAAACTGGGTGGCTGAGCTGGCACCTGGTCAGTGTTACCAGTATTCAGTTACTGCAAATATTCCTTATTACTGTAAATTTATTTCGTTTTTTTAAATGGCACTACTAGTGTAAGTATACTGTATTCCGTATGCTGCCGGATGCTGTACAGATGCTTGTGAGGGAGCAACCAATGAGGTGACACTATTATGGTCAGCTGACTCAGGGGTCAGCTGACTCAGGAGAGCACGGAGCAATACGTAGTGATGCCGTGGCATGCACTGGACATGGCGCAATGCTTCCTGGTGCTTCCCGTACTGACATGCCACCCGCTTCACGAGCTGACATGCCTCCCGCTGCACAAGCCGACATGCTGCCTGCTTCATGAGCCAACATGCCGCCTGCTTCACGAGCCGACATGCCGCCCGCTTCACGTGGTGACATGCCGCCCGCTTCACGTGATGACATGCCGCCCGCTTCCTGTGATGACATGCCGCCCGCTTCCCGAGCTGACATGCCGCCGTGGATCCTGTGAGCCCGCTGATGTTCTGCTACCCCCAGTATGTTAAATGGCGGTGACAGGGGGGGCTGTCCATTCAGTATTCGGACCATAAGACGCAGGTACATTTTCCCCAATACATTTGGGGGAAAAAAGTGCGTCTTATGGTCCGAAAAATACGGTAAATCCTATTGTTTATTTTATCAATAAGATTATCTGGTCTCAAGTGAAAATGGCAATTAACTATGAGCATTCCCAATTCTATCACAGTCGGCGCAACTGCCATGTGATTGAGGAAAGGCTCTATTGAGATCCATCTCAGGAATAGCCAAGTTACAGATGTCTCCTTCTTACAAGCAACACCGACCTCCACCATAGGTGGACAGGAGGATAACATCATATGTCTGTCCCCTGAAAGAGTTAAAGATGTTTGTTTGGAAGGTGATGCTCTCATCATTCACCTCCATCTAGAAAATACTGACTCTACTGGCTTCGGTAATCATACACAATTCCTAGCAGGGGTTGAAAAGGTGTATGATGATGTGTTCTTTCCCCTACAGGTTAATAACCTAGGAAGAACTAAAAGGGCTAAATTGGATTTACATCAGGAAAATTGTTAAATTAGTAGGGACCTACTAGAACAGTTGGCCAATCCTAAAGTAATTAGGTATCCAAACCCTCAGGATAACTGGGTCCATGATCTGGATGATGACTTCAACAGTCATAATATAATTGAAAAATGCCATGTCATCCATTTCTATTGGGAGTAAAACAGCCAATAACTTGTTCCTGGTAATTAATGGGTCACGGTATCATATTTACATTGGCAATAATATATTACAATGCTTTGCTATACACGTGGATCTAGTAAATTGCACATTGTGGACTAGATTAAAGAAGGGGAAACCATGTAGTTTCATAAATGACCACAAAGCCCTCAAATCATCCCAGATACTGCCATATGCAGTAAGTATATTAGTACCACATAATGTTATCATCCCTCCAGGTACTAATAATTTTCTGCTACCTATACAGATACCAAAAGGCCAAAAATGTAAGAATCCTAATGCATTAATATGCCTCTTAGGCCCTGTTCACGCGGTCGGTCCATCCGATGAGAATGGACCGAAGGACCATTCTCATCTGTTAACCGATGAAGCTGACTGATGGTCTGATGTGCCTACACACCATCAGTTTAAAAACCGATCGAGTCCAACGCGGTGATGTAAAACACAACGGCGTGCTGAGAAAAATTAAGTTCAATGCTTCCAAGCATGCGTCGACTTGATTCTGAGCATGCGCGGGTTTTGAACCGATGCTTTTGCGTACTAACCGTCGGTTTTGACCGATCGGTTAGGCGTCCATCGGTTCAATTTTAAAGCAAGTTCTAAATTTTTCGACTGAAGGATAACGGACCGATAGGGCCCACACACAGTCGGTTTGGACCGATGAAACTGAACTTCAGTTTTCAGAGAAAATGGTTGAACAAACATTTTATTCTTCTCCTGAAGGATTGTTCAACATTAATTCAGTACATCCTTTCAATCCTGAAGAAGGTTCCTGCAAGGTGGAGGAATCCTCCCTTACCTTTAATCATACACTTAATGAGCAGAAAACAGAGGAATATTGTGGGTATACCAAGAAGGCTAGTAATTCAAATCATGACCTCACTGACCGACTTAAAAAGGGCTATAAAATAGGTCAACCAGAATTTTTTCCAGGATTTCTGGAAATGGTCCAGGAGCAAATATCCTTAGCCGATGGATGCTCTAATGACCGGCGGAGGCAACGATTAAAAGACATTCTCATGGAGTTCAAGGATATCTTTGCTAAAAATTCCTATGATTGTGGTTTAACAGACATACACATTGCCAGATTCAGACTGATCCAGAGGCAGTTTATATCTGTTACGATTCACTAGCGGAAATCATAAAGAATCTCAAGGAAAGAGACGTTATAAGATCAGTGCACGCTGGATTGTGCTCAAGGATGTTGGACCATTAAGGAAAGTCCTGAAGACCAATATAAACTGGCATTTACATTTGGTATGGAGAAGTACACCTGGAACAGAATGCTGTTTGGTTATATAAATTCAGATCACGAATTTGCCATGTTTTTACATAAGGCTATGCCTAATGCCACTGAAAAAAGAAAATTAACAAACAGTACGTAAATGATATTTTGTTGAAAAATACCTTGTCTGAAAAACATATCCAAGAGTTTAGACATGTGTTTAATCAGTTAAGAGAGGCAGGTGTTAAAATCTCATTACAGAAAGCCCAATGGTGTTGTTCCAAAGTAAACTTTCTGGGACACAGGGTTACTTCTGAAGGCAAATCCCCAAAATAAGAAAGTGGAGGCTGTGATGAAGTAAAAAACACCTACCAATATCAGTGAATGTGAAGGATGCTTCAGTAAATTCTCCCTGCTAAGTAATATGGTGTGTAACAGGAGATTTCAGGTATGACTCACTCCTCGGCTAACAGGTTGTTGAAATGGTAATGACCCTTCCTCAGCCAGTCCTATTGCAAAGGGTAAATGGTCTATTGTGTGTGTGTGAAGGAGCCCTGTGTTGTTTGTTTACTGTTATTAGATAAGTGGCTCATGTTAATTATTCTGATTGCTTCATTGTGGTAATCATCCCTTCTATATGCGGGTCCAAGCTGTCTAGATAATGTATTATGTACAACTAGTAATTAACGTCACTGATGTCATTATCTAAAGAAATGTGTCTGGCAGGTTCGGTGCCAGAGGGTCTAGAGACTGATTAGTTCAAGGAGATATCATTGTTTCCAAGGATCTGTATTGAAGACCCCCACTGTGTGAGGGGGGCGGAGATTGTCATTGTAACAGCTTGTAACCTGCATATAACCAGCTGAATGCTGCCATTAAAGTGTGTCTTGTTCCAGCAGTAAGCTCTGACTCATGTGTGGCTTATTATTGGGCGATTCCAGGAATATCCCTCCTCGTGGAATATTGGGGTGATTTGCTTTTATGGGAAGAAGGGAAGACTTTGACGGGGATATCATTCTAATACCGTCACAATTGGTTGGAAGCAGCAGGATTTCCCCTTCTACTCTCCTTTACACCCGGATTCCAAGCAGACACTGGAAGAACTACTGGAAGTTGATGGAAGGATTGCTAGCAACAAAACCAAGCGGGTCATCATAGAAGAATCAATGGAGCTAGATCAGGAGAACTTGGTTGCAGCAACGCCAGCAGTACAAGAGATGGAGACACCAGTGATTCAGGAGGAGGAATCGCCAGCCAACAAAGTAATGAGAGAGAAGCTAGCATGGTTCGGTCCGAACCCAACGGCGGATGTGGTGCTGAAAGTGATGGACCTGTTAGTAAACGCAGAGCTACAGAAGGCTAAACAAATAAGAGACGCAGAACTACAGAGGGCTAAACAAATAAGAGACGCAGAACTACAGTTAAAACTGGCAGCAGTCCAACAAGCAGCCGCACATTCTCGAAACAGTGAGTACAGCACAGCAGACGCAAGGAAGATTCTGTTTAGCGCTTTTAAAGCTTTTGATGAAAATGACTGTGAGATTGATAACTACCTGGCAGATTTTGAGCGACAATGTAACCTGCACCGAATAGCTAGAGGAGAGTGGGTTGCAATATTGTCAGGCAAACTGTCAGGCAAAGCTTCTGATGCTTTCCGGACCGTGCCAGATCAGGATATCCATAGCTACGCCCGGGTTAAAGAAGTTCTCCTGGCTCGTTATGCAGTAACCCCAGAGTCCCACTGACAGAAGTTCAGGGACTCACGCAAAACCACGAAAGACTCTTACGCGGAATGGGCATGCCAGTTATCCCTGTCGGCCTCTAACTGGGTTGACAGCAGCCAGGCCACCACTGCAGAGGACATTTTGCAACTAATGCTCCTGGAGCAATTTTACAATCACATCCAGACGGACGTCAAGGACTGGTTGAGAGATCGCAGGCCCATGACTCCACCAGAGGCCGCGAAGTTGGCGGATGAATATGCGGATACTCGCAAGACGAACCAGGTCGCACCACAGGTACAACCTCCACGACCAACGGTGCCCTCACACCCACCAGCCGCTAGATACCAACCTCCTAACAGACTGGTGACATCTAGCCCTCGCTATCCCCGCCAGGAGGACAACGAACAATGCTGCTTCCGGTGCAAACAGCTGGGTCACTTCAAGCAGAATTGCCCCCTGAATGACAACACCAGGTCAAATTGGTCTCAACCTGGGTACCGCCCACCAGCAGCAGCCCATTGTGTAGACTCGGCTTGGGATCCCCAGGAGCTCGGTCAAGAAGAACCATTGGGCACCCCTTACGAAGCCCTCATGGTACAATCTGTTATTACGGACAACAGGGAACACCGTTGTCAGCTGGTCATGGGCAACAGCCATGAGCCGGAGGGGCCCTGGAGGGAGCTGGGCAGAAAGAGGCACCGCCGGCCACCCTCCAAGAAGAAGAGGTCCTGGAAGCCGTATAACAAGCTGACCTGGGAGGAGAAGAAGCGACTGGAGGAGAGGGAGTCGCAGTGGGCGTCCCAGAAGCAGGCCGAGATGTTCGCCAAGGGCCCACCGGTGGCCCCTTACACCACCACCCAGTTCCTGATGATGAAGGACCACGTGGAAAGCCTGCAGGACATGAGCAAGCAGGAGCTGATCCATGAGTACATGGAGCTGGAGGAGTGCATAAGCCGAATGGAGGAGGAGAACAACCACCTGAGGTCACAGCAGGCTGACCCCCCCAGGCTCCATGAACTGGAGATGGAGCTGGAGAAGCTCAAAGAGGAGAACCGGCGGCTGCGGAGAGAGCAGGGGGTGGCTGACCCTATGGGGCACTGATCCCCCCCCCCCGGAACTCTGAGCACCAGTGCTACAGCATTTCAACAAATATAACTTTTTATTTTTTTTTATGAATCTCCTGTGATTGTCACTTCAGAGCCATAACCTGCCCCTCCCATAGCGGGACACCTAGACGGCGGCGCACAGACCCATTCGCTGTCTTCACACTGACTTCTGGTGACTCTGCAGATCGCACAAAGACTTGGGGACTGACCGGCGTGTGATCTGACGACCCGGTGGCATACCTGAGTCGGAAGCAGTTGCCAAGGGAGGTCAGTCATGCCAAACGGAGTTAACCTCGGACTAAAAGCTCTGAACCCGTCAACCCTACTGGACCAGGGAAGGTCCAACCGGGTTGCCGGAGCAGGGAGAAAAAGGGGGGCCATTGTGAAGGATGCTTCAGTAAATTCTCCCTGCTAAGTAATATGGTGTGTAACAGGTGATTTCAGGTATGACTCACTCCTCGGCTAACAGGTTGTTGATATGGTAATGACCCTTCCTCAGCCAGTCCTATTGCAAAGGGTAAATGGTCTATTGTGTGTGTGAAGGAGCCCTGTGTTTACTGTTTACTGTTATTAGATAAGTGGCTCATGTTAATTATTCTGATTGCTTCATTGTGGTAATCATCCCTTCTATATGCGGGTCCAAGCTGTCTATATAATGTATTCTGTGCAACTAGTAATTAACGTCACTGATGTCATTATCTAAAGAAATGTGTCTGGCAGGTTCGGTGCCAGAGGGTCTAGAGACTGATTAGTTCAAGGAGATATCATTGTTTCCAATGATCTGTATTGAAGACCCCCACTGTGTGAGGGGGGGCGGAGATTGTCATTGTAACAGCTTGTAACCTGCATATAACCAGCTGAATGCTGCCATTAAAGTGTGTCTTGTTCCAGCAGTTAGCTCTGACACATGTGTGGCTTATTATTGGGCGATTCCAGGAATATCCCTCCTCGTGGAATATTGGGGTGATTTGCTTTTATGGGAAGAAGGGAAGACTTTGACGGGGATATCATTCTAATACTGTCACAGTGAACTTAGATCAATTTTGGGTATGATGAATTATTCACATACATTTTTCAATAATTATGTGGCAATCAGTAAACCACTGTTGACATTACTAAATACGGATGTACCATGGACGTGGGGAAAGGATCAGGAACAGGCCATGATTGAGCTTAAAAGAAAACTCACCCAAGCCCCATGTCATGTACCTTAGGAGTGAGCCTGACGTGCAGAGGGAGACCTCATGTTAAATCCTGGCTCAGTGACCACTGGAGTTGAGACGGTGGTTGTAGGAGCACAGTGGGGTAAGAATGCCTGCAGGGTTCTCTTAGCTGGAAGTGGTGGTGCCAGATGAGAAGCCGTGACAGCAGGTGCAGGTATGCTGCGGATGCAGGGCAGTGGATGCAGGTCAGCAGGTGCAGTTATTCTGCGGATGCAGGGCAGTGGATGCAGGTCAGTAGGTGAAGTTATTCTGCGGATGCAGGTATGCTGCAGATGCAGGACAGCAGGCTGGATCAGGGTCAGACAAGCCAGGTCATACAGATTAGAGCAGCCGGCATAAACAGCAGGCAGAGAGTAGTCAGAGTCCAGGCTGGGTTTGGCAACAGGTAATCAGGCTGGCAGACAGTAGGAAGCAGGGTTAAACAAGCCAAAGTCAGGACTGGAGATAGTAGCATTGTCAGGAAGCCGGGTCAATACTGTATGCAGTATGCAGTCAATTCCTGTGTGCACACATCCGTGCGCGATGTCCGTGATTCACGCATGCGCATTGCGGTCAGCCCGTCCATGACCCCCCATGTCTAACATATCCAGAGGTAGGTAAACCCTTTTATCTGGAAATTGGTTTTACAAACCTCAGTATCAGTGAGGTACTGTGTCAAAAACAAGGCAATTTGAACAGTCATCGCATATGCAAGTCCTTGTCACCGTTAGAGGTAAAATTTAATGACTGTGAGAAAGCGTTGTTAGCCACAGTCTGGGCCCTTCAAAACTTTAGAAGTTACATTCAGGGTGGGAAAATAATCATTGAAATGGCACATCAACCGCTACAATATTTACAAAGTGACAAAATAAGGATGGTAATTTGTCAAGCAGCAGAATAACTGCTTGGACGTTATCTCTACAAGGATGGCCATTGGAAGTCCGATATAAACAAAATAAAATGAGTCCAGTAGCTCAAGGACAGCCGAACTTCATAATTGTGTGGCTCCTTCTCATAAAGAAGAGCTATTGGATGATTTCTTAGAGGAACAAATCTCTTCCCCTTACAAAGCATATGATGGAGATTATGGTCCTTTACTCTGTGTATATATTCATGGTTGTGCTTATCGCACCACCGTAGGGGATGAGAGGAAACTAGCAGGTATGGGAATCACTTAGACAAGTGAATTCTCAAATGTATCAGTAGGATACAGCATTGGTGCTAAAAGTAGCCAGATGGCAGAATAAGCAGCTGTATACAAAACTGTTCAAATTGCTCTAGAGCATAATATTACCGAATTTGTTATAATCACAGATTCCAATTATGTAAGTAACAACATGCTACGGTCTAATAACAAACCTGTTAAGCGTGCCAAATTGTTTTGCACCATAGATGAATTAGTCAGAAGTAATGGGTTAACCATTTATTGGAAAAAAAACTACAGGTGATTCTAAAACCCATAACATGGACAAGGAAGGTAATGATCTAGTTGATATACTTGCTAAACAAGGTGCCATAAATGTAGAAAAGGTAGAGATAGATCATGTACTAGGAATGATACACATTAAAGCTGTCACTGGACACCAAGCTAAGGTACAGACTGTAAATAATGTGGCACAATGGAGTCAAGAATCTACAAGTGAGGACCTAATTAAAAGCCAAAAGGAAGATCTAATACTTGGAATCTTATATAAACATTTTGAAGATCCTAGTAACAATCCTACTTCGGAGGATGATTATGCCCAAAAAGAAGACTTTCGATTATTAGTAAAAACCAAATCTCAATTCAGCATTCAAGATGGTTTACTAATGAGGACATTCAAGAATGGTATTCAACAGTGCATAAGTTCCTACTATATTTAGAGGTCTAATGTTACAACATGCTCATGATGCACCTACAGCAGGTCACAGAGGTGAGATTACCCACAAATTACTATGTGATTATGCCTATTGGCCTCATATGTTTAAAGATGTCCAAACCTATTGTCAGGGTTGTCTAGTTTGTGCTCAGTTCCAACCTCAAGGTCCCACACATCGTGCACCACTTCAGAGAAAGGGTTTCTCATTGTCATGGTCAGAAATACAGAGTAGTAGAGTGCTATAACCAGTCTATTGTCAACGTCCTTAAGAAATTTGTTAAAAATTCAGGTAAAGACTGGGACATGAATTTGCCTTTAGTGCTCATGGCTATCAGAGCTACACTAAGTGCTGCTATTAAGATGTCCCCCTTTGAGTTGATGACAGGTAGGAAAAATGGTACTTCCACAACATCTGTAGTATCACACATCAAATCATAACCTGATCAATGCAGTCACGACACATCAGTATGTGGAAAACCTTCATCAGCATCTTCAACATGCTTTTGCACAGAAGAATCTCAAGAAAGCAGCAGTAAGTAATAAAACTTATTAGGATCTCAAAACAACCAAGGAGTATGAAACAGGTGATAAAGTGCATCTATACAATTTTCCTCGAGACCAAGTAAAAGAAAACATGTTTCTTCCGTTATGGAAAGGTCCTTACAATATCATTGACAAGATCTCACCTGTGGTTTACAAAATAAGAATTGTCAAAAATAATGGTTTTGTGGAAAAATGTATTCATGTCAATCAATTGCGTGCTTGTCATCCTAGATATCAACTGAGAATGCTGGAAGATATTTAAGAACATGCAAGGAAACCATTTATTATCCAACACATGTCTAAACATGAGCGATTGAAGAGATTCCTCAGTTTCTTGATTGCCAGCATTATCTTCACTATGCTCGGGATGGTGGTTTCCACCACTACTTCAGCAGTCAATTCTGTTTCCATAAAGACTTTACAAGCTGAAGTAGGAAATTTAATAGACTAATATGGAGAAATTATCCATACCTCTATCAGTGTGGATGAAAAGAGAACAACGTCCCTCAATCTAAAAATATATATAGCCACATCTTTTAGAGAATATGATATTTCTTCTGACCTTTTTTCCCCCAGATATATCTATGGTTTCTCACCTGCATACCATGGGAAAACAAGAGAGTAATATGTCAGAACTGTTACATAGTTAGTCAGGTTGAAAAAAGACACAAGTCTATCTAGTTCAACCATAAAAAATAAATAAATAAAAAATATCGTAGCATCCCATATACCCAATTCTATACCCACAGTTGATCCAGAGGAAGGCTAAAAAAAAAACAGCAGAGCATGCTCCAATTTGCTACAGCAGGGGAAAAAATTCCTTCCTGATCCCCCGAGAGGCAATCAGATTTTCCCTGGATCAACTTTACCTATAAACGTTAGTACCCAGTTATATTATGTACATTTAGGAAAGTATCCAGGTCTTTCTTAACTATTGAGGTTAAAAATAATTAATTTATAAGGCCTATACATATTATTTTATATATGGTTTCATGGGCATCTTGGAAGCCATCTTGTCTATCTGTTAGAAGAGGAATGCAAGTTCATTGCTTTTGGACAGAGACTTTTAGGCCCCTTTCACATTACAGCGGAATCCGCGGTGGCGGTATGTCGCCGCTAAAAATAGCGGCGCTATACCGCCGGGATTGCCGCGGGAATCGGCCGATAGAGGAGCGGTATTAACCCCCGCTAGCAGCCGATAAAGGGTTAATACCGCCCGCAATGCGCCTCTATAGAGGCGCATTGCGGGCGGTATTGCCGTGGTTTCCCATTGTTTTTAATGGGAAGGAGCGGTGAATGAGCGGTATACATGCCGCTCCTCTCACAGCTCCAAAGATGCTGCTGACAGGAGATTTTTTTGTCTCCCGCCAGCGCATCGCCTCAGTGTGAAAGCCCTCGGGCTTTCACATTGAGTCTGCAGTGAAGGAGTTTTTCAGGCGGGATAGCAGCGCTATTTTTAGCGCTGTGCCGCCTGAAAAACTCCTCAATGTGAAAGGGGCCTTACAGAAGATTTTAAGAGCCTTATCTCATATTCTCCCAGGTTGTAAATTGTGAGGATCCTGAAAAACAAAAACAAGATAAGGACTGGCCACGGTGCCAGAATGTGTATAATGAAATTGATGACTCGTGTCTCAACTAAAACAATGAAATTGAGACTTTAAAAAAACTACTGAAAAAAAGATGAAGAAAATGGGCTTTTTTAAAAGTTGACTTATGAACAAGTATTATTAATTGCAAGTAATTATATTAGCAATAATTTCTATTGTATTAGTATTACATTATATGGAGCATTTAAATGTCTACTTAATTTAATAATTTCACATATTTTTTTTAATGGACTTACAATATTTAACATATATTCGTTATATAGGGTTTGAATTTTATGCATTGGAAATAACAACATACCAGCCCATGACATCTCATTCTTTACTCTTAACCTATGAAAAAGTTTCCTATTTCTTTGTTAAAATTGCTGTAATAGAACTCACTAATGTTAACGTAACCTATTTTTGTTCTTAGTGTCATACTTGATGCTTATATTGTTTGAGAAGATTTTACCCTGCTTTTGTAACTGTAACACACCTCTCTGATGTTTTTGTATTCCTTTTGTCAATAAATGAAGTAAAAAAAAAGTCTGATAGTGTGCAATATATATATATATATATATATATATATATATATATATATACACACACACACATACACACACAGGTTTGCATATATTTAAAAATAATGTTTTCATCCACACATATATTTAACAATGAAAGACAAAATGATCCAGTCTGTTCTTAAAAAAATACATCAGTTGTTGGGAGATGTATGTTGAGAGATTCGGTCATTACTGAATTCAGAATATAATTAGTCATTACTTGATCAAAACACACCCATAAGCATATAGCTAGTTTATAATAAAATGAAGCTGCACCTAATTTTGAGCTGGTGTATGCACTGCTTTGTAAAACTGGTATTTATCTGTATCTGTTAGAATATATTGGATTGGAGAAGACTCATTAACAATAAGCAAAGTCATTATTTTCTTGGTGAAGTAAGTAAATTAACAAACAGCCTGATCAATGTCAAATCCAATTATTGCACAAAAAGTGATTTGAAAATAGACACAGCACAAAATCACCTTTCTAAAAAAAAATGGACTTTAATGACAGTCATTACAAAATGTAACTTGTAGGTGTGTATCCAGGTGTATAATCCAAACTCATATACTGACAGTCATTCCATCTTAGTTCCATTTTTTTATAGAAGTTCTATTATATTTCATTCTATCAGAATGCAACCCTACATATTGTTACCTTCAGTACTAAACTTCTAGCCCCCGCAGCCACCCCCCAGGAATTTGGGACCAAGGAGGATGAATCTTCATTTTACACATTTATCCTAGATGTCTACCATTGTCTTTTTACATAAATCTTGTCATGGAAGCATCCAAAAAGAAGGAATTATTTTTGTGCTTTTCTGTACATGGAAAAACAAACACACATACTCAGGCTGTCACTACCCACTAGCGACGAGCTTTGCGTTCAAGTCGAACGTATGTTCGACTCAAACATCGTATGTTCGACCGTTCGTCGAAATACGAACAAAACGGGTCATTCGCGCCAAATTCGAGTGACGCGCCACGGCCCATAATTCACTGCGGCATTGCGCGCTGATGATTGGCCAAGCATGCTGTATGTCCCGCATGCTTGGCCAATCACAGCGCGGTCAGTAAAGAGAGCTGTAATTGGCCAAAGCCAGGGTAGCTTTGGCCAATTATGGCTCAGGGCTTTAGCACTTGCCCCACACTATAAAAGGCCGCCTGCAGGGCGGCCTCGTGTACTGTGTTCCGGGCTTGTTCCAGTTCAGACAGAGAGAGAGAGATTGTCTTTTTCCTAGCTAGATAGAGCAGGAAGGCTAGTTAGTTAAATTTACAGTGTGTAGAGGATATATATACATCTCAGGAGTTGTACATATATTTATACCCTGTATAGTTTAGCTAGATTAGTTCTTCCTAATCTGTCAGGCAGTTGATTGTGCTAGCTGCAGTGTTCTCACGTGTTGTATTGCCCGTGTGCTCAGTGCAACTAAACCCACTTGGTGGATAGTGCAAGTGTGCTGCTCATTCATTTGCAACTAAAACCACTTGTTGCATAGTGCTAGTGTGCTGCTCATTACTTTGTGATTGTGCTAGCTGCAGTGTTCTCACGTGTTGTATTGCCCGTGTGCTCAGTGCAACTAAACCCACTTGGTGGATAGTGCAAGTGTGCTGCTCATTCATTTGCAACTAAACCCACTTGTTGCATAGTGCTAGTGTGCTGATCATTACTTTGTGATTGTGCTAGCTGCAGTGTTCCCACGTGCTGTATTGCCCTTGTGCTCAGTGCAACTAAACCCACTTGGTGGATAGTGCAACAGTGCTGCTCATTCATTTGCAACTAAACCCACTTGGTGCATAGTGCTAGTGTGCTGCTCATTACTTTGCAAATAAACCCACTTGGTGCATAGTGCTAGTGTGCTGCTCATTACTTTGCATCTAAACCCACTTTGTGCATAGTGCTAGTGTGCTGCTCATTACTTTGCAACTAAACCCACTTGGTGCATAGTGCTAGTGTGCTGCTCATTACCTTGCACCTAAACCCACTTGGTGCATAGTGCTAGTGTGCTGCTCATTACTTTGCAACTAAACCCACTTGGTAAATAGTGCAAGTGTGCTGCTCATTACTTTGCACCTAAACCCACTTGGTGCATAGTGCTAGTGTGCTGCTCATTACTTTGCAACTAAACCCACTTGGTGCATAGTGCAAGTGTGCTGCTCATTACTTTGCACCTAAACCCACTTGGTGCATAGTGCTAGTGTGCTGCTCATTACTTTGCACCTAAACCCACTTGGTGCATAGTGCTAGTGTGCTGCTCATTACTTTGCAAATAAACCCACTTGGTGCATAGTGCTAGTGTGCTGCTCATTACTTTGCACCTAAACCCACTTGGTGCATAGTGCTAGTGTGCTGCTCATTACTTTGCAAATAAACCCACTTGGTGCATAGTGCTAGTGTGCTGCTCATTACTTTGCAAATAAACCCACTTGGTGCATAGTGCTAGTGTGCTGCTCATTACTTGGCAACTAAACCCACTTGGTGCATAGTGCTAGTGCGCTGCTCATTACTTTGCAACTAAACCCACTTGGTGCATAGTGCTAGTGTGCTGCTCATTACTTTGCAAAAAAAAACACTTGGTGCATAGTGCTAGTGTGCTGCTCATTACTTTGCACCTAAACCCAATTGGTGCATAGTGCTAGTGTGCTGCTCATTACTTTGCATCTAAACCCACTTGGTGTGTACTGCACGTGTCCTCTGCAGTTTGCACCTAAAGCTACAAAGTGTGTGTACTGACTTTGTCCTCTGCAGGCCATTATAATGTCTGGAAGGACAACAAAGAGAGGCAGAGAGTCACAAGGGCAAGCAGGCTCTGCATCCAGAGGCAACAGTGCTGGTGGTTGACACGGTACATCCTCTTCAGCACGTGGCCGTTGGACATGCTCGTCCTTCTTTTCGGGAGCTGGCCGTGTTGAGCCTCAACATGTAGACATATTGGTAGAGTGGACGACCAAGCCGTCCTCATCCTCCTCATCCGCTTTCACCCAGGCTGAGCTTACTTTGTCTGGCAAAGCAGCTGCCAAGGCGTCCCCTCTTCCCTCTGCACAATGGCATCACTCACTCCTTCCCTAGTCCCAGAATGTCCTCCTGAGGAGTCCCCCGAACTGTTTCAACACAGTGTTGGGTACATGCTGCATGAAGATGTGCAGTGTTTTGAAGGCTCCGATGATGTAACACAGATAGAGGAAGGCAGTAATGTGAGCCCAGAGAGAGGGGGTGCCTGGGAGGGACAGCAATCTGGTCATGTTCCCCCAGCTGTAGCATACTGCCAGGTTTTCGACAGTGATGAGGAGGGAGGGGATGATGAGGTCACTGACTCTACATGGGTGCCTGATAGGAGAGAGGAGGAGGAGGCACAGGCACAACTCCAAAGAGGCAGGATGCCCTCCAGGGGCCAGCTTAAGGGCAGCACACCAACTGCATTACATCGCAGAGCTACGCCTGTGCAGGGCGCTGCTGTGTCTCAATGTTACTGCAAAAGTTCTTTGGTGTGGGCCTTTTTTGAGACATGTGCATCAGATCACATCGTTGCTATTTGCAACATATGTCTCAAGCGTATCTCGCGTGGCCAAATCATCACCCGCTTGGGCACCACATGCTTGACCAGACATATGTCAACCTGCCATGCAGTTCGTTGGCAAGCATACCTTAAAGACCCACACCAAAGAACAAAGCGGACCTCCCCTTGCCCCTCATCAGCTGGGATCTCCAACCCCACTAGACCCTCAGTCCTCTCTGAAGCCTGCACTGATAGGACTGAAGGTGTAGAAATAGGTGTGTCACAACCTAGTAGTAAATGCGGGCAATCTACTATCGGTACACCAATGGCAGATGGTACCAGACAAATTTCCCTGCCCAAGCTGCTGCAGCGTCAAAAGAAGTACTCTCTCAGCCATCCACATGCCCAGCGGTTGAATGCTAGCTTAGCGAAATTGCTAGCACTTCAACTGCTTCCTTTTCAGTTGGTAGATTCTGCCCCCTTCCATGAGTTTGTGGAACGTGCAGTACCTCAGTGGCAAGTTCCCAAATGCCACTTTTTCTCACGGAAGGCGATTCCGGCTACCTACCGCCATGTGGAAGGCAATGTCCATGCCTCGCTGCATATTACCTCTGACTCATGGTCCAGCAGGCATTGACAGGGACGTTACCTCTCTTTCACGGCGCATTGGGTTACTCTGCTGGCAGCTGGGAAGGAGGCAGGGCAAGGTACAGTAGTGTTGGAGGTTGTTCCGCCACCACGCCTCCAAACCACTACTACTGGTTGTGACACACCTCTCTGCTCCACCCCCTCCTCTTCTTCTTCCTCTGTGGCCTCTTCCTGTGCTGATGTGTCCTCGGAACCAGCCAAGCCCATTAGGCGTACGAGGGGCTACGCAGGAATGCAGGCAAAAAGATGCCATGCGGTGCTAGAGCTGGTGTGCTTGGGAGACAGGAGCCACACTGGGGCAGAGGTCAGAGGTGGTTGACGCCACGCCAGCTTAAGCCAGGAATGGTGGTTAGCGTCAATGGCACCAACCTCCTCTCTGCCCTGCAACAGGGTCAACTGACCCATGTGCCCTGTTTTGCTCATGTTCTGAATTTGGTGGTGCAGCGGTTCTTGGGCAGGTACCCGGGCTTACAGGATGTCCTGAAGCAGGTCAGGAAAGTCTGTGTGCATTTTCAAAGGTCATATAATGCCACTGCTCGGCTGACAGACCTCCAAAGGGAATACAACCTGCCCAAGAATCGCCTTGGGCGTGTAATAACAATTTTCGATTAAATACTTTGCAGCAGGGCTTATTAATGCGATCCAACTAGAGTATCTGTAAGGGGTTGCAGTGTTGTGGCACCGCCACCAGTGCCTAAGGCCCAATTTTCCTGCCCCTGTTTAACAGGGTGTATATTAACAATTTTTGATGCAATACTTTGCATGTGGCTCTTTACTGTGCTCCAATTACATTATCTTTGAGGGGTTGCAGTGTTGTGGCACTGCCACCAGTGCCTAAGGCCCAATTTGTCTGCCCCTGTTTAACAGGGGCGTATATTAACAATTTTTGATGCAATACTTTGCATGTGGCTCTTTGCTGCGCTCCAATTACATTATCTGGAGGGGTTGCAGTGTTGTGGCACCGCCACCAGTGCCTAAGGCCCAATTTTTCTGCCCCTGTTTAACAGGGGCGTATATTAACAATTTTTTAATGCAATTCTTTGCATGTGGCTCTTTGTTGCGCTCCAATTACAGTATCTGTGAGGGGTTGCAGTGTTGTGCCTAAGGCCCAATTTTTCTGCCCCTGTTTAACAGGGGCGTGTAATAACAATTTTCGATTAAATACTTTGCAGCAGGGCTTATTAATGCGCTCTAAATAGAGTATCTGTAAGGGGTTGCAGTGTTGTGGCACCGCCACCAGTGTCTAAGGCCCAATTTTTTTTACCTTGTTCTAGTATTTTTCTTTGTTTGATTATTTTCTAATTAGAGTTTATTGTAGCTTTCTCCTACGTTATCATAGTGTCGTGTTTTTTTTCCTGTACTAAATACTCATCATTGTCATTGTAAACACCACAAATCTAGATTTGTTCTTTTAGGCAGCATTGATATAATAATAAGCCACACATTGTTGAGTATCCAAAAATATTTATTGTTTCACATTTAAAATGTGTCATTTTTATTTTTTCAAAAAATATCTTAATAGAAATTCTTTTTTATTATTATCAAGAAATATATTTTTGGCTAGAAATATTTGTCAACATCAATTTTTTTTATAATTTTTTGTCGTTATTTTTTTTAGAGATATCTTTTTTTTTCTTAGATATCTTTTTTTTGGTGTATTTTCTTTGACAATAACAAAAAAATTTAAAAATATCTGGTTAAAACGCATGAACAATGACCAACTTTTTTAGCATTTGTCATTGTTCATGCGTTTTAGCCAGAAAAATAGAGATTATACTATGCACACAGAACATCCATTACATTATTTCGTTTTCACTCCACCGTTTGTGTTTTCTTTCTCATCTGCCCTAAGCAGATGTGGATGTCCTCAATTTCAGCCCTGCAGGACAACACCTCTCCAATTAAGACCTGGGCGCTGTAGGGGTCCAATCCACCCTCAACAGCACGAATACCTCCTGAAATTTGGAAACAAACCATGTATTACAATTATGCAGGCCTACATCTATTACCTGAAGCTGTGCTGTATGACACTGACCTGATGTGGTGGCATTTTCCACTTCCTGCACATCCCGCGGGGATGGGGCTTGGATCTGTGTGGGGTTTGTCTGCTCCAGACTTGAAGCTTGATTGCACCCTATGAGATTGAAAAAAAGGGATACATGATTCAAAAAGATTAGAGCTCTGAAAGAGGAATATCAATCATTCTTTTTATAAAGTGTGGTACAATTGTCTGTTTTTACAATCCTTCTAAGCTTAACACAGGATTGTATCCATTACCAAATCTGCTACATTTCTCTATCTTTGGCCAAGTTTCATGGAAACACACCAAGTATCCACTGGATCACCTCTGTGTGACTCCCTAACTAGGTTGTTCTTGTGGCCAACACTCAGTGCCGTTCCTGACCTCCCTGGGGCCCTATGCAAAATGACATGGCACATTAAAAATGAGAAGCGGGGGGCGCTGGCGACAGTGACATGTCACATTAAAGAAAGTTGAGAAGAGGGGGAGGGGGTGTTCTGCTGGCGGAAATTACATCTTACATTAAATTGAGAAGCAGGGGGTTCTGACTTCTTACCTCTTCTCCCATGCAGCCAGCGAGTTGAGAAGCGGGGTGAGGGGGCGAAAATGACTTCTCACTAGGCGGGGCCTCTAGTAATTTGGAGGGCCCTTCGCAGCTTTGCGGGGCCCTAAGCGGCTTGCATAGTGAGCCTATAGGGCGGATCGGCCCTGCCAACACTTATGCTACTGAGTCCATATGTGTAACCAACTGCTGAGCATACTCTCCTTTTACTGTATATTGACTTAAGTTGGATTATTTAAATCTAGTTAAGAACACATCTACATTAAATAAAAAATTGGTCTCACATAAATAGATCATACATAGAATGAACGACGACTCAAACGACAAATTATTATGCCCACAAACATGAACCTTGAGACATCTATTCTTGAACTGTATGGGCCAGATTCACGTAGATCGGCGCATCTTTAAACCGGCGTAGCGCATCTCATATGCGCAACGCCGACGTAACTCTGAGAGGTAAGTACAGTATTCACAAAGCCGTCCGGTGCAAAAGTACATCCTGCTTCCCCCCCCCCCCCGAAGCAGGGTACTTTTGCAAAGCGATGGCGGCTGCTGGAAATACAGGCAACTTTTCCAAGGAGGAGAAGGCTATTATTGCAGGGATAGCCCAAAATGATAAATACCTTCATGGTGCCCTCAGTTCCCAGACCAGCAAGGCACAGAAGAAGGAGATACTGGGGGAGCTGAGCCTGCAGGTCAGTGCCATGGGGAATGTGATCAGGACCCCCAAGGATGTTCAAAAGAAAATGAATGACCTGAGACGTCAGGTCCGGGAGAAGCTGGCCCTTATAAGGAAGCATGCCAGGGGCACGGGAGGAGGACCAGCCGCATCGCTGCGGTTGACACCTGAGGAGAGGAGGAGATCATTGCTAAATGTCTGCAGCATGAGCAGATGGTAGCAATAGGAGGAAGGAGATGGACAGCCGCACTCCGAAATAACTTTTCAAAAAAGTTGTCTTTTATTTTCAAGCAGGAACATGCATAATCACCACAACCATAAACCAGGACAGCCTTGGTACTGCTACGTGCATTGCCAGCACCTTGGTAATCCGACCGTCCCTGATTGTCTATAGGGCTCACCTGGAGCGGTGAAAATCTTCTTCTGTCTATTTGGATTTTGCAGCATGAGCAGGTGGAGGGCATGGAAGGATTCGACTCCGGTGACCAGTCCTTGAGGTCAGGTGAGTGTGTTTTAGCTCCTATACGGTGTGTAGCATGTGAGGGGGTGGAAGGGAATATGTGCCAAGTGTGTGGGTCCACCAACCTGTGAATGTTTTGTGTCATCCACAGATGTGCTGGAGGGAGCTAGGCCGTCGTCGGCTGCTCGGTGACCCAAGCCACCCAGGGATGGGAGTGCCCACACCTCACCTCTTGAGGAAGTAGAGGAGGAGCACGGGAACCTGGAGGAAGTGGTCTACCTCGTTGAGGAGGCTCCCACCATCCCTGGACTCTCCCAACCCTCCTCCCCCATCATGGGAAGACCCTCACCCTCCTCCCCCATCAGGGAAAGACTCTCGCCATCCTCCACCATCAGAAGAAGCCCCTCACCCTCCTCCACCATCAGGGGAAGCTCCTCAAGGGCCTCCCCATATACACAGCCCCAAGCCTCTCCTGCCCCCAGGAAGGCCACCTGCAAAACCAGAGGTGTTCCTGAAGCGATACAGGAAAATCTGGCCAGGGATCAGGCCCGCCAGACTCGACATATGGGTGCAGTTGCCCGGGACGTGCGGCGTGTCGCAGACAGCCTGGCATCCGCAGCACAGATTCCCGACAGTCTGCAGGATATCAGCGGGAACTGTGCAGCTGCAGGCCACGACATCACGCCTCGTGACAGAGGTGAAGAGCCTGACAGTGGCTGTAAAGGCCAATAGTGCTGCCATTGCGGCGGAGGGGATGCATAGGAGGCGCCACCAGCAGCAAACCACCACCCGCCAGCTGCGGATGCAGGCTGAGACCAATGCGGTGCTCACGCGCATTGCCCTTGCGTTGGAGGGCAGGCAGCCAGCACCTGGCAGACCTGAGGATGAGCCTGCTCTTGATGCCCCACCCCCCCACCTGAGGCTCCCCCAGGCAACTGAGGAGCCGGGGGAACAGGCATAGCCCACGCCAGGGCAATTGATTGCCTTTTTATTTTATTTATGCTCTGGTGAAGAGCCTTTTTATTTTATTTATGCTCTGGTGAAGAGCCTTTTATTTTATTATGACTGCACACGGTCAGTAGTGTAGGCTACAGTGTGACTGGTGTGTGAATGTGGGGGTGACACTCCTGCCAGTAAGGTGTGTCACCCTGGGTCGTCGGGGAGAAGTTATCCCCACGACCGTGTGAATGTGGTATGAATGGACAGCGAAACCATTGGGGCCTTGGCGCGGTGTTGCTGCTCCCAAGTCCTGCATGGTGGATTTGGGCTAATCCAATGAAGTGTATGTGGTGTGTTTTAACCAAGGACCACAGTGGTGTGCATGCGTGCATTGTCCGTGTGCCATGATGAATGTGTGTGTTTAACGTGCAAAGATGCCTACCACCAGGCATCTCCTGACTGCTCTTCCCTCAGCAGACGGGGTAGCCTCGGTTAGGGGGGGACTGTCTGGTTCGGGGGTCAGGTCATCACGTATGTCAATCTCCAGGCCCTTTCTCATGGCGTAGTTGTGCAGCACGCAACATGCACCGATGATCTGGCGCACGAAGTTTGGGGAATACAACAGGGCCCCCCCGGACGTATCCAGGCATCGGAAACGGGACTTCAGGAGGCCAAATGTGCATTCCACCACTGCACGGGTACGTATGTGTGCAGCATTGTATTTTCTCTCTCCTCTGGTTTTGGGATTCCGGAATGGAGTCAGGAGATGGGGCCCAAGTGCATATGCAGAGTCACCTGGAAGGGAAAAGACAGGAGGATGTTAGTCGTGCATGTGCCCCTCGTGATGTCTGCATCATAGGGTCGGACAGTCATGTCTGACTCCCATGTCACTCACCAACCAGCCAGCTGTTCCCGTACACGTTCTGTTCGAATTCCGTTGGGATGTTGCTTTGACAGAATATGTAGCTGTCATGGCTGGACCCGGGGTGTTTGGCACGGACGTGCTATATGAGGCATTCGTCATCAGCTATCACCTGTACGTTGATGGAATGCCACTGCTTACGATTGCAGTATATGTGCTCTGTGGCACGGGGGGGCCGTAGTGCCACATATGTGCAATCAATGGCCCCCACGGTGCGTGGGAATCCTGCAATTCTGTAGAAATTCTGCATTGCCTTCTGCCGCAGATGCTCATGGGTGGGTTTGATGAAGTGGTGGGACATGCGTGTGAGGATTGCGGGGACAACTTGGTGCACGCATCTGCTCATGGTGAATTGTGACATTCCAGCCACGACTCCACTTGTACGCTGAAAAGATCCACTTGCAAGGAAATGGAGTGTTGCCAGTACCTTGACCAGTGGCTGCACTGCATGTGAGCGTTGTGTCTTGCTGGTGATGTCATCATGCAGGGTTGTGGCTAATTCCAGGATGGCAGCAGGGCTGAATCTGAAGATGCGATACACCTCCGAATCCCCCATGCCAAAGACGTTTGGGCGCGGTCGGTATATCCTCTCCCGTGGCCCTCCTACGTGCCGGTGGACCCATTAGTAGTGCTAGGACCACGGCTGACCCTGGCATGTTGGCATACAGATGTGTTGTCCTGCAAGTGTGGTTGCTCAACTCGTCCGTAACGGGGCTCTGCAGCTGCTCTCCAGCTGACCTGTGCAAGTCTGGTGCAAAGTTACCCCTGCTTTATGAGGGGTAACTTTAGGCCGGACGTTCAACTTACGCACACCGGGCGTAACCTGCGCCCAACGTGCGTACGTTTGTGAATCGGCGTATCTCCCTCATTTGCATATTTGAATAGGAAATCAATGGGTGCGCCAGATGCGTCCAGCGTAAATATGCGCCCACGATACGCCGGCATAGGAAAATTACGTCGGCCGGAAGAAGCCTATTTTCAGGCGTATCTAGTTCTGTGGGTACGGCGCAAAGATACGAAGGCGCACATTTAGACTTACGCTGCGTATCTCGAGAATCTGGCCCTATATATACAACCTGAAAGAAAAAGCACATGCAGCACAATAATAAAAACAAATAATCGGAGTACACATGAAAATTACTTACTTCTTCTGATTACTTTTTTAATCCTCTCCATCTGCTCCGGCTCTCTTAATTTAAGGTCAGACCACCTTTTACGCAACTGTTCCCTTGACCTGTGCACCCAGAATTTATGACAGATACTCCTGTACACATTGTCCATGATCTGGGCCTTCACTTTGTTTGTGTTCTTGTAAGGGCCATGTTTGCAATCATAGTCCTCCCTCCTTAGGATTGCCACCATTTCTACCATCTCCTCAAAGGACATATTGGTGGCCTTGTACCTCCTGCTCCTGGTGTGTGCTACCGCCTGGCCTCGCTCCTGGCTTGCTGTGTGTCCTCCATGGTGTCTTCACTGTCTTGCATTGACGGACCGAACAGGGGCGTGGAAAGTACAAGAACGATCGTCAGGGGCGGGGAAATGTGCAGAGCTTCTCGCATGCGCAGTGTATAAAGGGATATCGCGTGAGTGAAAACGTTGTTTACAGTCTGTAGAAAAAGGCGGAAGAAACGATTGTGTAGTACGACGGTACGTAACTTGATTTTGGACTTCATGATCAGTGGATAAGTTTGTGGGTTAGATATGGGGAGAAAGCTTAGTAGTAGAGGCTTGACTGACATTAGCTTTTTTTTGCTTAATTTTGACTTGCAGAAATAATGGAGGCCTTCAGAGAACAGGAGTTATTCACAGAATTTGTTCAAAGGGGGCCCCAGATGGCAACCCCCATTTTTTCTAGAATTTTTCTTTCCCAAAAAAATTATTTATTCAGCCAAGATCTGGCATTGGAATGCCCCCCCCACCCCTAAAATAATCGACATATTGTTGCCACACAGCACGTGCACTTTGGGGTGCCAAGCCTGTATGGCCAGGCTCACGGGCCGCCACTGGAACATCAATGGCCTCATCAGGCACAAGTGTCATGTAGTTTGTTGAGGGTCTCTTTAGGAAATTGTGCAATATGCAGCAGCAAAGTATGACATGGTTCAGATTCTACTTAACAAACCTACAGTCCTTGTCTTGTTTGCACCGCCTGTATACTGCTGTATACTGCTGTTCAAAGTATATAGGGCCAAAGGGTCTTGTAATGACCTGCGGGGAGTGGAAACCCATGCTATTTTTTCAGTGATTTGTATCCATATTGCAGGGACAAAACATTACATTAAAGCCGCAAGCAGTATTAAATTACTTTTTTCTTATAGTAATCCCATTTTGTGCAGGGACAGTTCTAAACACGTGCCACCTCACAGGCATACTATAGACACCCAGCAGGTACGATATTTAACCACTTAAGGACCGCCTCCTGCACATATACGTTGACAGAATGGCACGGCTGGGCACATCCACGTACAGGTACGTCTTGTACTAGTACCCAGCCATGGGTCGCGGGCGTGCGCTCGCGCCGCGCTCCCGCGACCCGGTCCGAAGCTCCGGTACCGCGGGACTCGTGGACCCGATCGCCGCTGGAGTCCTGCGATCGGTCCCCGGAGCTGAAGAATGGGGAGAGCCGTGTGTAAACACACCTTCCCCGTTCTTCACTGTGGTGGCAGCATCGATCGTGTCAACCCTTTTATAGGGGGGACACAATCAATGACGTCACACCTACAGCCACACCCCCCTTCAGTTGTAAACACACTTCAGGGAACACATAACCCCAACAGCGCCCCCTGTGGTTAAATCCCAAACTGCAACTGTCATTTTCACAATAAACAATGCATTTTAAATGCATTTTTTGCTGTGAAAATGACAATGGTCCCAAAAATGTGTCAAAATTGTCCGAAGTGTCTGCCATAATGTCGCAGTCATGAAAAAAATCGATGATCACTGCCATTAGTAGTAAAAAAAATATTTTTTTATAAAAATGCAATAAAACTATCCCCTATTTTGTAAACGCTATAAATTTTGCGCAAACCAACCGATAAATGCTTATTGAGATTTTTTTTACCAAAAATAGGTAGAAGAATACGTATCGGCCTAAACTGAGGGAAAAAAATGTTTTCTATATTTTTGGGGGATATTTATTATAGCAACAAGTAAAAAATATAGCATTTTCTTTCAAAATTGTCACCCTATTTTTGTTTATAGCACAAAAAATAAAAACTACAGAGGTGATCAAATACCACCAAAAGAAAGCACTATTTGTGGGGAAAAAAGGACGCCTATTTTGTTTGGGAGCCACGTCGCACGACCGTGCAATTGTCAGTTAAAGCGAAGCAAGTGCTGAATCACAAAAAGGGGCCTGGTCTTTTACCTGCATTTTGGTCCGGGTCTTAAGTGGTAAAGGAATTTTGCATTTTTTTCTCACTTTAAGCATCATTAAAATTGCTGCTACAGAAAAAACTACAGTTTTTAAAACTTTTTTTTCCATTGATACATGTTCCCTGGGGCAAAAGACCCGGGTTCTCAAAGACGTTTTCCGACAATAACTTGAATATTGGGCTTTAAAATGAGCACTTTTGAATTTGAACGTTCGAGTCCCATAGACGTCAATGGGGTTCTAAATGTTTGGTCCGTTCGACGGTTCTGGTGCGAAACGAACGCGGGGGTGTTCGGCTCATCCCTACTACCCACAAATTACAGGCTTGGAAAGACACTTCTCTTCTCTACGATAACAGGCTAGTATACACTTTTGTGTAAGCACACACAATAAAAAATTACCTCAGCCAGTCGTTTCTTCACCAACAGGGTACTATACAATGAGCTCATTCTGTCTCTTTGAATTTGTATGTTATATAAATAAAAACCAATTTATATATATATATATATATATATTCCAAAAAGGTGAGTGGTACAGATATACAAACATTATAGGTTCAGGCAAAAATACTAGCAAAAATAAAAGGAAAAAATAGAACAGAACAAACAAAACAGTGTGCAACTGAACTAAAAAAAAATAGACCATTATGGAATTTCAGTCTTCAAACTTTATCGTTGATGCACATTGCAATACACGTTGATATGCATTGTTGCATGCATTTTGAGTTTGCATCTATTCATTTGTGATGAACCCGGAATGTACATCCTGCAGCAAAAGTACATGGCCCTCAACACACACCGTAACACATACACCAGTCCTGTTCTGTGAAGGAAAAAAAGGCTCATGCGTGTTCTGTGACACAAATACGTTATGTATTTAGGCTTAGTGTTGTGGCTCTCATTTATATTCAAAGCACACATACCCTCTTTTTAAAACCCTTTAAATTAGATCTTATAACTGTGTAATGTGTCAGGGTTCTGATTTATAAAACCTTTTGGAATGTGGATATTGGATTATGGCAAAGGATATTAAAACATTTAAAGGAAAGGTTCTTCTGTTATATTTGTCTCATAATGCATACTTTTTATTAAAGAGAAAAATCCTTCAGTACAGGTATATAAAGCCATCAGTATTTTTAAATCATGACTATAGTATAACAGATGTACTATCCCGGACCAAAACCTTATTTTACCCGAACCATAACCCCCAACCTCTAGCCCATTAAATGGAGACCACACTAGTTGTTGTTGGGTAAATTATAGGCCGTAGCAGCCTTATTTATTAAAACATAATAAATTAACATAACGTAAAAACACACATCTGTCATAACTAACTAACTGAAGTTGGTCTCTGCAGGCAAAGCCTCTAGCTGTACATATCCTATATATATATATAAACATATATATATATAAATCATCTATTGCACTGCGGTCTCCCGTGCCCCTCTGACAGGCCTCAAGCCGATGCTGACTCAAAGACCCTCCCGACCGCAGTGCTCCATACTCAGTCCCTCCAGCTAACCTCCGTTATCTGGAAACCATCATATCCCCTGTCACCGACAGGTCTTAATTCAGCTTTTTAACGGCTCCTCCTCCACACGCAGAGACAAACCAACGCTGCCACGACAATCCTTTGCTGAACCTATAGATGAAATAAGCAAAACACGCAACACCACAACACTGACAATAAACCTTGACAAACATAGAAAGGGGAGGGTGGGTGTTACTTTCCTCCGTGCTGCGCTTGCCAGGGGGGCGGGAACATGTACTTTTATTAACTCCTCTCTCCGCCCCCTACCCCCTGGCCGGCCAATCATTAATTTCTTGTACCCCTGTTCCCTCTGTCATGCAGCCCTCCTCCTAGTCACGATGTTCCCTGCTCTGGGCTTTCTGGACTTCCATTTCCAAGCCAAATAAGTCTTAGGCCCCGTACACACGACCGGATCTATCCGCTGGGATTTATCCACGGATCAGTTCCAGCGAATAGATCCGGTCGTGTGTAGGCCCGAGCGGACAATTTTCGGCGGACATTTGTCCAGCCGACAGATTCCCAGCGGATAAAAATTTCTCAGCATGCTAAGAAATCTATCCGCTGGAATCCTGTCCCTCGGACTTATCCAGTCGTCTGCACAGACTCACCAGATAAGTCCGTCCGATCCCCATCCCTCGCATGCGTCAGAATGATTCGACGCATGCGTGGAAGAATTTACCTTCCAGCGTCGCGCACGTCGCCGCGTCATCGGCGCGGACACGTCGCGACACGTGACCGCGGATGTTTTCCGCGCGGATTTTGATCTGATGGTGTGTACAAGCCATCAGATCAAAATCCGGAGGAGGAATGTCTGCTGAAAACGGTGCGGCGGAACGTTTCCAGCGGAAATCCTCTCGTCTGTACGAGGCCTTATAGTAATTCATTATAGCAACTGGATACTGCAAGATTCCTAAGCTCTAGAGATGGGCCAAACAACCCCCAGTTCGGTTCGCACCAGAACTCTCGAACATCGCCAAAGTTTGAACTAAAACAATGAACCCCATTGAAGTCTATGGGACCCGAACTTGGATAATTAAAAGTCCTCATTTTGAAGGCTTATATGCAAGTTATTGGCCATAAAAAGGATATGAGGCAAAAAATATCAAAAAATATTGTTTTTAAAGCAGCAGTGACTTTATTGATGCTTAAAGTGAAACAATGAAAATGAAAAATTCCTTTAAATATAGTGCCTGGGGGTCCCCTTAGTCTTTCTGTAAAGTGGCGCATCTGTACCAAATATAGAACCTGCTGCAGCAAAACGGACATTTATAAAGAGAAAAAAAATGACATTTAAATAGATTCTCCCGGGCGTGGTCTGGAGCTACATGGAGTAGGACGTGCTGGGTGAGAGCTCCGCTCGAGATTGATCCTTACTACCTGATCCTGGGGGATATTTGCCCGCAAACTTGCCACAGACTCACCCCATACTGCCCTCGCTGCTTGGGTTCACCATGTCGCCCCCGAAGAAGTCCGGCGCAAACTGGACAAATGTCGACATGGAGAGCGGGACCCGGGGGAGGAAGATGGCGCCGCCATGCTCCCTGAGGTTGAGGAGCGTCCCTCTGGTGATACTGCTCGAGTGCTGGAGGCTATAGCCATCTGCCAGACCACCCTCGCCTCTAGGATTGAAGAGGTGAAGGTCGACATTTCCCACAACCGCCAGGACATGCACAAATTGCGGGAGCGGTGTCTGAGACTGAGCGCCGGGTCGGCCACATGGAGGATGGCCTGCATCCGCTCCAAGTCACGGTCGAGCAGCTACAGCATCAACTCCATGCGGTTCTCTCCAAGCAGGATGAACAGCCTCCGGAGGTGCAACCTGCGCTTTGTGGGGCTCCCCGAGAGGTCGGAGGGAGCGGACCCCCACGTACCTGGAGAACCTGCTGATTAAAACTTTTGGCAGGGAGGCCTTCTCCTCCACCTTCGTGGTGGAGCGCGCCCATCGACTTGCTGCAAAGCCCCCACCGAGGACTTTCATTGCTAAATTTCTCAACTATCGGGACCGGGATGCTATTCTTAGGCCCCGTACTCACGACCAAACATGTCTGCTGAAACTGGTCCGCAGGCCAGTTTCAGCAGACATGTTTGGTCGTGTGTGGGCGCGAGCGGGCCGAATTCCAGCAAACATTTGCCCGCCGGGCCTTTTCCCAGCAGACAAATATTCCTGGACTTGTTTTAAAACAGTCCGCTGGAATCCTGCCCGCTCGGACATGTACGGTCGTCAGACCTACCGTACATGTCCAGGCGCCCGCCGTCCCTCGCATGCGTCGAATGACTTTGACGCATGCGTGGAAGCATTTTAAAGGCGGGCCGCCCACGTCGCTGCGTCATTGTCGCGGTGACACCGCGTCATCGACGCGGCGACACCGCGGACACGCCCCGCGTATTGTTTACGCGCGGACTTCTGTACGATGGTGTGTACAACTATCGTACAGAAGCCCTCTGGCAGACATGTATGGTGAAAACGGTCCGACGGACCGCTTTCACAATACATGTTTGTCCGTGTGTACCCGGCCTTAGACTCACCCGTGAAAAGGGAAACATCCCCTTCGGCAATACAACTGTCGCGGTGTTCCCGGACTCCCCCGAAGTACAGAAGAAAAGGGCGCGCTTCATGGAGGCCAAGCGGCAGCTCCGAGTACACCATCTGCCCTATGCAATGCTCTTCCCCGCGCAGCTCTGGGTTGTGTGCGACGGAAAGGCGCAGTTCTTCGAGGATCCTCAAGCCGTTCTTTCCTGGCTGGAACGCCGTGATGGGGCTGGACCATCCCATGCTTGACTATTTGCCCCCTATCTGTTTTGCTGGCAGCCCATCCGGAGCCAGTCACATACCTTCCCCTGACTCTTCCACCTCCTCTGCACAGATCCTCTAACCGTGAGTTGAAAATGCTTACTCCCATGCCCTCCTGTCCTCCGCTGCCCTTGTTTATCCCGCTCTCCTGCCCCTGTGATTCCCCCAGACGCTGTTCTCCTTTTGTGAGTCTCGGGCGGCTCACCCATACCCGTATCCCACAAGACTGAATACTCCCCCTGCACCGGTGTGTGCTCTTCAGTTTGGTCATCCCCCTGACCACGGTGGCTTCCCTGGACTCCGGGCACTGCCGCCACCCCTGACTGCCATCGCTATGCCGAAGTTTCCCTGGACGGCCTCTGCCCCCCTGCATGTGGTGGGTGGTGGGGTGTTATGCCTGCTATGTCGGTCCAGCGTTTTTGCAGGCTGTTTGTTTTATGTTATTTGCATTGCCTTTCATTTTCTTTCATTTTTTTTGTTTTTCACATCAATGTTGCTGTGCTGCATGGGATCTAATGTTTATTTAACTGTGCTGCTGTTGCTGTTGCATGGGCTCCTTCTCGCAGGGCGGGCCTCCCATCTCTCGTGGATGAGCCCTGATTGGGCCCTCGGTGGATGTGTGATTCCCGCCATGTGCCCCCTAGTCACTTCCCATGGCCTCCAGACGGGTACACTCTGCGCCTGCCCTAACGGGCGGTATGCGCTGCTAAGCCTAAAACTGCACGCCGCCCCCCTACACTCGGGGGTGTGGCTTTGCTCCTCCTCTCCCACCTCACTATGGCATCCCTTAAGGCAGTGTTTCTCAACTCCAGTCCTCGGGGCGCACCAACAGGTCATGTTTTCAGGATTTCCCTCAGATCAAACTGCTGTGGTAATTACTAAGGCAGTGAAACTGATAAAATCACCTGTGCACAATAATGGAAAGCCTGAAAACAAGACCTGTTGGTGCGCCCCGAGGACCGGAGTTGAGAAACACTGCCTTAAGGTAATGACCTGGAACTTCCGGGGTCTCAGTGATCAAGCTAAACGGGCGGCAGTCCTCTCCCACCTAAAGTCCCAGCGAGCTGACATCTCAATACTCGTGGAGACACACCTTGTGGGTCAAAAACAGATGTGCCTTAAAAAGCCCTGGGTGGGGTGGATTTATCAGGCCCCTCATACTTCTAACTCTTGGGGGTCGCGGTGCTCATCGCCAGGTCGCAGCAATTCCAGCTCCACACACTACAGTCAGACCCTCAGGGACGTTATCTGTTTTTACATGCCACGGTCGGTGGCTTAGAGGTATTGCTCCTTGCCTTTTATGTCCCTCCCCCATTTCAGTTTGAGGTGTTGCGACCTTCATGGCTCTGCATCCCTCGGTGCCTGCCATTTGGGCGGGCGACTTTAACATGGTCATCTCCCCATCCCTTGACAGACTGGGCTCGACTGCCCCTGTGGGCCCCCTGTCGGGGACCACCAGATTTGGTAAGTTTCTGACTGAATTTGCCCTGACTGACACCTGGCGGCACAGACACCCGACACAGCTAGGTTTCTCTTGTTTTACCCCCTTTTGCGAGCAGCGATGTCCCGAATAGATCTCATCCTTGTTGCCCCTCCCCCTCCTCCCGCACCTTCTCGACGTAGGCTTTGACACCAGGACACTCTCTGACCATTCCCCGTATTGGGTCACGCTGAAGCTCCCGTCACCTCCTGCGGTCCAGATCTGGCGATTGAACCCGTTCTGGCTCAGTGTTCTCCCTGACCTGGAACCTATCCGGTCTGAATGGGACTACTTTTTCCGCACAAATGACGGCTCCGCTCCGGCGGGATCTACATTGGAAGCTTTTAAACTCCACGCCTGCATGATCCTCTCCTCACGTATAAATAGGCACAAGGCCTCCTCTAAACTGCTGATCCGCCAGGCGGAGGAGCAATTGAATGCCCTTGACCAGACCTTTCAAACTGACCCGACGGAGGCTAACGCTTCTCAACTGTGACTACAGGCTAGGCTGACGGACCAACTACACCTCGAAAAGGCACGACGGGGTATTTTCTTTAGTAAGCAGCGTATGTATGAGCATGGGGAGAGGGCCGGGAGGCTCCTCGCCTACATGGCACATCTGGATCATAAGCCCCCGGTGGTTGTGGCCCTCTGGGCGGCATCCGGGGCCATGCTCACGGACCCCGACCGGGTGGCTGAGGAGTTCAGGTCCTTCTATTCTGAGCTCTATTCCTCCACCACACATCATTCTGTGGAGGAGCTTTCGGCTCTTCTGCAGGATGTCACCTTCCCTACGCTCTCCCCGGCCCAGGTCTCCCTGCTGGAGGCACCCATCACTACTGACTGCGTGGCGGAGGCCCTGTCGTGCCTCCCCACCTCCAAAGCACCGGGTTCCGACGGACTCCCCCTTGAGTTTTACAAACAGTTCCAGGAGACCTTCGTCCCCAAACTCTGCGCGCTATATAAACATGTTTTTGACATGGGCGTACTCCCCCCTCCATGAGCGAGGCCCTTATTGTCTTGATACCAAAGCCAGGCAAGGACCCCCTATTTCCTGAGTTCTACTGACCCATTTCCCTTCTCCAACTCGATGTAAAAATCCTTGCTAAGATCCTCGTCCTGCACCTCAATAAAGTCATCTTGAGCTTAGTGCATCCCAACCAGACTGGGTTCATGCCCGACAAAAACATGGCTTTTAATCTTCGACGGTTACATATAGGGTTGTCCCGATACCACTTTTTTAGGACTGAGTACAAGTACCGATACTTTTTTTCAAGTAGTCGCCGATACCGAATACCGATACTTTTTTTTAATGTGTCCCCAAATGCAGCCATGTCCCCCCACAAATGCAGCCATGTCCCCCCACAGATGCAGCCATGTCCCCCCCATATCCAGCCATGTCCCCCCCCATATCCAGCCATGTCCCCCCCATATGCAGCCATGTCCCCCCATTATCCAGCCATGTCCCCCCCATTATCCAGTCATGTCCCCCCCATTATCCAGCCATGTCCCCCCCATTATCCAGCCATGTCTCCCCCCATATCCAGCCATGCCCCCCCCATATCCAGCCATGTCTCCCCCCCCCCATATCCAGCCATGTCTCCCCCCCATATCCAGCCATGTCTCCCCCCCATCCAGCCATGTCTCCCTCCCCATCCAGCCATGTCTCCCCCCCCATCCAGCCATGTCCCCCCCCCATACAGCCATGTGTCTCCCCCCCATACAGCCATGTGTCTCCCCCCCCATACAGCCATGTGTCTCCCCCCCATCCAGCCATGTGTCTCCCCCCCATCCAGCCATGTGTCTCCCCCCCATCCAGCCATGTGTCTCCCCCCATCCAGCCATGTGTCTCCCCCCCATCCAGCCATGTGTCTCCCCCCCATCCAGCCATGTGTCTCCCCCCCATCCAGCCATGTGTCTCCCCCCCATCCAGCCATGTGTCACCCCCCCATCCAGCCATGTGTCTCCCCCCCATCCAGCCATGTGTCACCCCCCATCCAGCCATGTGTCTCCCCCCCATCCAGCCATGTGTCTCCCCCCCATCCAGCCATGTATCCCCCCCCATCCAGCCATGTGTCTCCCCCTCATCCAGGTGTCTTCCCCCCATCCAGGTGTCTCCCCCCCATCCAGCCATGTGTCTCCCCCCCATCCAGCCATGTGTCTCCCCCCCATCCAGCCATGTGTCTCCCCCCCATCCAGCCATGTGTCTCCCCCCCATCCAGCCATGTGTCTCCCCCCATCCAGCCATGTGTCTCCCCCCCATCCAGCCATGTGTCTCCCCCCCATCCAGCCATGTTTCCCCCCCATCCAGCCATGTTTCCCCCCCATATGCAGCCATGGCCCGCTTACCTGCTACCGCCGACTGTGTACAGTACTACGGCCGGCCAGGAACATTACAGCTTTGAATAGCTTTGTAATGATTGGCGCCGCGCTGCGTGTATAGACACTCCCTCTCGCTCGGGATTGGACAGTTTACCCGAGCAAGGGGGAGTGTCTATGCGCGGCGCAAATCATTACAGCTATTCAAAGCTGTAATGTTCCCGCCCGTATTACACAGTCGGCGGTAGCGGGGATGCGGCGTAACGGCGGCGGCGGATTGCGGCTCCGGTGGCGGCGGTCGGCGGCGGCGGCGGGGGGGTTAAGTATTCTATTTGTGTATAGGGGCGGGGTATCGGCGTCTGAGTACCGCCGAAAAAACTCGGAATCGGTCCCGATACCGATACTAGTATCAGTATCGGGACAACCCTAGTTACATATGAACCTTCAGGCCCAACACGTAGACGTGGTCTCCAGAGTGGTGGTTCGCCTCGACGCTGCCAAGGCGTTCGGTTCTGTTGAATGGAGCTACCTATGGGAGTGCCTCAGCAGGTTTGGTTTCGGTCCCAATTTTGTGAAATGGCTTCAGCTCCTGTACCAGGCCCCCACGGTGCGCATCCGGGTCAATGGCAGGATCTCTTCCCCCTTCCCTCTGTCCCGTGGCATGCGCCAGGGCTGTCCCGTATCGCCCATGCTTTACGCCCTTGCCGTAGAACCCCTTGCCATAGCCCTTCGTTGTCACCCCAGGATTTATGAGCTGTACTGCGGCCGTGTAACTGAGCTGCTCAGTCTCTATGCAGATGACATGCTCCTATACCTTTCGGACGCTGGCCCTTAGCTTCAAGCAGCCCTGCAGGTTATTTTTTTTTTTTTTTTTTTTTTTTTTTTCACTTCAGACTCTACCTCATAGAGTGCGAATATATGCTCATGTTCTACGTACCAGCCCATTGCATCTCTATTTTGGTTTTGCATCATTAGTGTCGCTTTTCTTTATATGGGTTTCTCTTTCCCTTTTTTTTTTTTTTCATTTTTTTTGACAGATATATTATTTATTCATTTATTTGTGTTTCCTTTTTGTACTGATTTCATTTTTTTTTTTTTTTTTTTTTTTATATAAGCCCTGCAGGTTATAACGACGTTCGGGGGGTTCTCAGGTTTGCAGATAAACTGGACCAAGTCACATATCCTCCCCCTGGACCTGGGTCCCCCCACTGCCGCTCAGGCTGCCCTCCCTTTGGTAAGGACGAGTGTCATCAAATGTCCATATCTCCAGATCTCCCCTAGATTATATTGCTCTTAACATTGAGCCCCTGTTTGCTACCCTGAAAACCAAAACGCAGACATGGTCCCGTCTGCCCCTCGGAGTCATGGGCCGCATAAGCCTGGTCAAGATGATCCTCCTCCCAAAGCTGCTGTATGCCTTCTGGCATGCTCCGCTTTACATCCCTCCCTGAATATTTAAAGCCATGGAGTCCATCATTAACTCATTCATCTGGGGCCCCTCACGGCATAAACTGTCATGGCGAGTATTGAAGTGCCCGCCTGGCCAGGGGGGCGCATCGATTCCGGATCTCTTCCTATACTATGTTGCGTCCCAGCTCTCCCACTTTTATTATTTTCACCATTCAGACAGGGAGCGCTACTCGGCCCTGGTGTGCTCCCGGACCACTGGCCCCATCTCACACCCCTTTCAGGTCCTGTTTTGTGAGCCTCGCGACTCGAGGCAGGCGGGCGACAGGAGTCAGCTGCTTTTCCACCACCGCAAAGTTTGGCAACTCAACATGACTGTTGGCGAGGCGCCGTCCCCGCAGTCGCACACGCCCCTCTGGGGCAACCCGCGTTTGCCAGAGTTGGCCACGATCCCTGATCACAATATTTGGATTAAGAGAGGAGTTATTTATCTCACACAGGTCATCGCCCGCAGGGCGGTCAGGTCCTTCCAGTCCCTCAAAGAAACCTTTACTCTGCCCAACCATATGTTCTTCCGCTATCTCCAACTCCGTCATGCACTCAATACACAGTTTGGGGATGCTGTCCCTGTCCCTTAGACCCCGTTACCTGTTTACATTGTCCTAGGCAGGGACCCCAAGAGGTTGATTTCCCAGTTTTACTCTTACCTTTTAGCGCCCTCGGCCACCGCCATTGTCCAACAGTTGAAGTCCCGTTGGGAGCCTGATTTGGAGCGAGGTGTCGGCGGAGGATTGGGATGAGGCTCTCGTTAACTGCAGAACAGTCTCCCCAAAGATTTCAGACCGCCTTACTCACTTGTATATCCTTCATCGCTCATACCTGACACCCTACCGCACCTCTAGATTCAGGCCAGGATGCAGCCCCGACTGCCCAGGCTTCGATCACCCCAGCGTTACCTTTTACCACCTCCTCTGGGCGTGCCCCTGTGTGCAGGGATTCTGGACCCAGGTGGTCCGGTTCCTCCATGACCGCATGGGAACCCCGCTGTCTCTATGCCCCTGCCAGTGCTGGTTGGGACTCCTTTCACTGTCTGAGGCCGAGAAATATCTTAATACATTTTTACAAGAGACATTGATCCTCGCTAGGCTTCAGATAGCTAAGACGTGGATGAGGGGACCCCCCACCCTGCAGCAGTGGATCAGGGCTGTTAATATTACTCTGCCCTTTAAAAAGCTACTATATGTACACAGGGGTTGCCCCAATAAATATTATAAGGTTTGGGACAGATGGCTGGGGGAGGCCTCCACCTGTGATGCTCCTGACTAGTTGTGCTTCCCCGCGCGCTCTCTGGGTGCTCCTGTTTGCTGACCTGCAATTCTCTACCTCTCTCTCATGTCACTTTATGTATGCACATGTAATATTTTTATATCTGTTATGTCTGTATGCACGACATTGGTATGTATCCGAAACTGTGGTGCCTGTTGCACCAGTTATTCACATGTATGTAATCATTTTCTTTATGCTCAATAAACGTTGTTTTTTATTTAAATAGATTCTCCCTGCAAGCTTTCTTTATTCGGACAAGCTGAAATTTAGATGCTGGGCAGGGAGTGCATTTTTTTTTTTTTTTTTAGATACAGTAGCTGGGGCAGAGAAATTTGCCTGCTGTACTACAGCTGGTGGTGTGTTGCTGGCAGACATGTTGCAAGGACCCGCGACACCCTTTGCTATACCATTATCCCAGTCAGTCGAGGCTGCTGAGAGGTCATGGTATATAGTGAGAGTCAGTGGCGGCTGGTGCTCAAAAATTTTTTTGGGGGGTGGGGGGCAAACTGAAAAATTAAACTTTTAGTAATGCAGGGCTGTAAATAGCCATGTATCAGGTGATTATGTATTATTACTGCTAGATAAAACTGTGGCTGTCAATTGCAGCCTCATTGTGCTCATTATGAGGAGTTCCCACCATCCCTGTGCCAAGTTCCCAGGTCTGTAAACTGATGTGCCCATTATGAGAGGTTCCCACCATCTCTGTGCTGAGTTCCCGGGTCTGTACACCTACTGTGCCCATTATGAGGGGTTCCCACCATCCTTGTGCTGAGTTCCCGGGTCTGTACCCCAGCTTTGCCCATTATGAGGGGTTTCCGCCATCCCTATACTGAGTTATTCTTTACAAGTGTGGTCTCAGATCTGGGCATTCCTCTTTAGGGGTCCAATTACTGACTGACACCCTCTCCTTCCCACATTACTTTTTATCTCTTCCAAACTGTTGAGCAGATCAGTACACTCATCTGCACTCATTTAAGTTTGCCATAGAATAGATCATTTCTTTTTAATGCCATCCCTAGAGCTCATCCCTAATTGAAATGGTCTGAGGCTGCAGGATGTGAGCAGTGTGAAGATCTATGCAATTAGAAGATAGGGAAGGGGGAGGGGGGTCTGTGTGATAGGGAAGGTGTACAGAAATGCAATACACTGAGAGAGGTGAATGATTATGGTGAAGTAAAGTTGGAGATTAAAATGCTGCTGTACAGTCACTCAGTCACTCAGGACACAGTGATAATAGCCCCTTCTGCCCCCCTCCTTCTCCAGTCCTGGCATGTAGTGTACCTGGAGATTTCTGTGTGATCCCTCTGTGTGCACTGCTGGATGCCGAGTCTGTGTCATAGGGAGATGAATGGATAGCTGCCTCTGCAAGGACCTATCGCTCCCTGTCTGCCCTGAGCCTTCCCCCTCACTTGCTAAAGGAGACAGGCAGCCTGTGAGCCAATGATGCTGCAGGTCCAATTAAAGCCCCACCCTACTGACCCAATCAATTACAAGCACTGGAAACATAATGATAGAGGTGGAGTGTTTGGGGCGCAGAGCTTTTAGCCCCGAGCCCACTCTAAACGACGCCAATAGAGCTTCTTAGCCCCAATCACGTGTTTACACACAAGTCGTGCCTCCAATAGCACCCCTGTGTCCGGCACCCTAAACACACCCACTTAAAGGGACACTTTTAAAAAAAAATGTTTTTTTTTTTTTAATAAGTAGCTTTGGGGGGGCAGCGCCCCTGCGCCCCCTATTGATTGGCTGACACTGGTGAGAGTAGACATGAAAGGTGAGGAGTGAGGAGGAGAAGAATTGTGTCCCTTGTGTGTGGCTTTCAGGTGCTCTTTCCAACAGGCTAAGTGGTGGGAGGTAAAATGGTTTGTCAGGCATGTGGTACCCAAACGGCTGGTGCTTTTGTCATGCTTGATCTGCTTGCGGCAGAGATTGCAAATTGCAACAGTGAGTTTGATCGGCTGCACATGTGCTAAAAGAGGCCCACACAGCTGAGCTGTGGGAAGTAGGTCGAGAGATAACAGATCCACAATCTGATGGAATAGGAAGGCTGCTCTCTACTCTGCTCTGGAGGACATCCTACCTTGTTTACCAGTTTTCTCCCCTCTCTGGCTCATGCTACTCCCTTCCTCTACCACAGAACCAACATCAGAAACAAGTACTGTCTGTGCATCCCAAAGAAGAAAGTGGCTGACGCTGTGTTTAAATAATTTATCTGACTCCTCCATGCATGAGGTTGGGGCTATGGCAGGAGTAGCTGTGGGCAAGTAGACATAATAAGCCACTCTGGCATCTGCGATGGACTGTGCACTAGTCTCTGCTTGGGTGATAGAAGAGGTTGAGGATAGTTTAGTAAGCCTGTCTACCACCTCCACTGCATGCTGTGGTTGGATAGCATGGGCAACATTACTAAACCGAGGCAAATGTGTCCTGCCTGAGGACGGACCACGTCCACTTTTGCCTGTGGGCAAAGATGTTGCTGGCCCCCTTATAGTGGCATGGAAACATCTGCCTCCCCTTATTGGCCTCCCAACAAGGTGGGCTTATTACTCATATTTATTAGGAATTGGAAAACGTGTGATTGGATACACTTTCTTGGGTGAAAAGTGGTGTTTGGTGCACTTAAAACTGAGGCATGATGCTGACAGAAATGTAAAATCTATAAAAAAAAAAAATATTAAAACAGGGAACAACAGCGTTACAGTCAGAAAAGTTTAGAATTGAGTTGAGAGTAAAAAAAAAAAAAGGGGGCAGACAGAGGACGTAAAAAGACAAAAAAAAACACAGCAACCAAAAAAAGGGTATACAGCACTGTATACAGCACTAAATCTTAGGTAATGCTGTGTTAAACAGTGCACTACACTAATCTACTACACTGACACACTATACTCATACTACACTATACTGACACATTATACTAACACTACACTAATACTCAGAGTCACAATAAGTGAACACACAAACTCGGTAGTAGCAAACTGCGCCCTGCTCTATCGATTTCCACTCCAACAACACACTGCAAAAGCTTCCTATGAGAAGGAACATTTTATAGGGTAATGTGGGACTATGAGCACTGAGTGAGCTATGATTAGACAAAATAATCGTCACTTTGTCCAATCAGTGTTCTGACAGTGCTCTGTGCCCCAATTGGCAAGGCCTTGCACCTGACCAGCAAGGCTTCATTCAATTAGGGCTCTAGAATGCGCTGTGCAGCACGTAGTGCATTGTGGGGAGCTCAACAGCCAAACATCTCGACGAGTGCCCAGCAAATTTGGGTATTCTAGAATATTTTATGCTGCTGTGTGGTGCAGTGGTGTCTGGTGCTCAAAATTTTTGGGGGCGCAAACAAACTGAAAAATACTGAAAATAATCAATTGCAGCCTTTGTGCCCTCATATGCAGCCACTTGTGCCCATCATATGCAGCCACTTGTGCCCCATCAAATGCAATGCTCTGCGCTCCAGGTCCACCTTTTTTGAAGCCTCTTAGAGCCTATGCCGCTGGAATTTAGGCGTTCGAAAGGGGACCAAACGCCTGAATGGTGGGTGGCAGCAACATCCATAAGTCATATAGGGGGGTGGTGTGACAGAGGGGGCAGCGCCCGTCCACCCTTAATGGACTGGTTGTCCCTGGTGAGATGTAAACATGGCACATAGCAAACAATTGTTTTCCATGGGGTTGATTTACTAAAGGCAAATAGGCTGTTCAATTTGCAAGGGAAGTTGCACTTTGCAAGGAATATTTTTTTCCAGAGCTTAGTGAAAGTGGTCAAATTTCACTTTGCAAAATATACCTAATTACCTGCAAGGAAAATAAAAAAAAACAGCTTTTAATAAGCATTGGTAAAAATGCACTTACAAAGTGCCACCTCCCTTGCAAAATGAACCAAATTTACAGTTTTTAGTGAATCAAAACAACCCCATTGTGTCCTTACATTAAGAGCCTGCTCTAATCTAGTTAATTTATTCAGTAGCTTTGCCAGATCATTGGGTGGTGGTTAGGAACCTACCTGCACTGGAATTAGGGAAAAAAAAAAGGAAGGCCCTTTTTCTGTACATGTATATATCCATACAGCAAATATCCTTAAAGATCACATTTTGCCACCATTTAGTAGTATGTATGGACTTCAGTTTATTAATACATATTTTAGGTAAATAGTTTTAATCTGTAAAAGAAGAGATTGTGCACTTAGCAGAGCGAAGCTGTTTACTGTTCATACCCAAATGTATACAGGATTTTGCTTTGCATTGATTGAAGTGAGCATCCTTTATTACATGTACAGTATCTTATTATGTTTTTGCTGACCCAGAGACTCTTTCACTCCTATAATGTTCTGTTTGCTGTATCCATTTTTTGCATGAAGAAACATTCTGTACATTTATTCAACTGAAATTCAAGCCAGCCTTGAGCTTAGAGAATGCAGTGAAATTTTAATTTGCAACTATGCCCAACCATGTGAAAGGACAATTAAAGAACAACAGTTCTGCTTTCACGTGATTGGATGATGGTCAATCAGTAGATCTTAATCTAATTTACAAAGTCCAAAAATCCCTTTGCAAAGTGCAACAAAGTGGTTTTACAGCTTTCTCCAGGTTGTGATATTCCTGGATTGGGTTCCAGAGTTTGAAGGCTTCAAAGAGGCTTGGGAGCGACAAAACCTTCAACCCTGTGTCTAGGTCTTACCAGAGACCAGCAGAGTGGGTGTTCAGGTGTGCATAGCCCTTACAATCTAAGACCTGAAAGCAGTTCAGGGCTTCAGCCTCCCCTGGAATCCATGAGGCTGCAAGGGAGCAGCCAGAAGTGTGCATGTCTACAAAGTACAGGCGTAGTCTGTGGTTGAAGAAACAGGAGGTTCCCTACCCAGGCCAGGGAGTGGGCCAGGAAGCTGAATGTGTGAAGAGACCTGTGGTTGGGGGTGCTGGGAGGTGGTCCAAGGGACTATAGGTGTTCTATCGGGCTGAGTTCAGGACTCTGTGCAGGTCAGTCAAATTCCTTCACCCCAAACTCACTTATGCATGTCTTTATGGACCTTGCTTTGTGCATATTTTTAAATCGCAATAAGCGTATATTGATTGCTTTGCGCAAAAGTTCTAGCGTCTACAAAATAGGGGATAGATTTATGACATTTTTATTATAATTTTTTTTTTACTAGTAATGGTGGTGATCAGCGATTTTTAGCAGGACTGCGACATTGCGGTGAACAGATTGGACACTTTTGTCACTTTTTGACACCAGTGACATTTATAGAGCGATCAGTGCTAAAAATAGCCACTGATTACTGCATAAATCACACTGTCAGGTAAGGGGTTAACACTAGGGGGAAATCAAGGGGTTATATGTCCCTCAGGGAGATGTTTCTAACTGTGGGGGGAGTGGACTTACTGGGAGTAGAGAGATCGCTGTTCCTAGTCACTAGAAACAGCAGATCTCTCTCTACTTCCCTGTCAGAACGGGCATCCATTTGTTTACACTTACAGACCCACGCCGGCCACATGCATCGGCTCCGTGCCTGCTATAGCCTTTAAAGGGACCACTGTATCGGTACAGCAATTTGAGCAGCTGAACCATTCTGCCGCATTATGACTGCGGCGACTGGTCGGCAAGCATTTAAGGAGCGCTTGCAGAAGTCTCCTATACGTTTGGCTCTGAGCTTTGCATTCCCACCCATGCTTCCTTCACCTCCGATGCCTCCTGGATCTGAATCCCCCAGGGAAGTAGAGCCCATGCAGCTGGGCTACACACATCTCTCTGCTGAAGAGGGGGCCTTTAAGAGGAGGGAGAGAGTGTGCCTTTACTGTGGCCAGGCAGGTCACTCATTGAAGTCTTATCCTACCTGTCTGGTAAACACCTGCACCTGAGGTCCTGTAGTGGACAGACCTTAGGTGGCCACATGGGAGCCGGGACTGGGCATGACTGCAAGCAGAGTACACAGGAGATCCAGCTCTGTCTAATCAGGCACTGATAAGGCTGCATAAACTGGCACTGGTGAGGCTGCAGGTGAGCACTGAGCAGGCTACAATGATAGGCACTTGTGAGACTGCAATGATGGGCAATGGCGAGGCTGCATTTTGCATTTTGTGCATGTTTTAAGAAGGCTTTACTGTGCTAAATACTGTTGTATGTAAAAAATAAAATTGAACATTTTACACATTTTTTTACTTTTTATAATCTCTTTCATATTTTTCTGTCACCTGCATGGAACTTTTATAAAATGTTATATTATTTTGCTTTATTTGATTGAAAATGGAGGACTTTTTAGATCTATTCTGCCTAGCTACATCAAAGTGCACCAATCAACCTCCAGGAACACTCTCCCCTGTTATTGTTTTTTTTTTTTTGCGCCTTCTGCCATTTTAACACTAGGAAATGTTTGTACACAGCCCAACCTGCATCGAAAAATTGTCTAAACTATATTAGCAGAAGGCTATACATAATAGCACAACATCTTGTTGCAAGTGAAAGCTTTCTTGTTGTAAGCCAAATTTGCATGCGCAAATGCAGAAACGTATTTTACATTTGCAAACCTTTGGACTTTACAGTTTTAAGGAATTTAAGTCTGTATATATTATGTATTTTTTTTTTTAAATTTCACTTATTTTGCCACAAAATTAGCACTTTTCTCAATGATTAATTCTAAAATACAAAGAAAAATTTAAAGTGGCTTTTTGTTGTCCCATAAATCATTGCAGAGTTTTACAGCTATTACTTTCTCGTCTGGTTTATCACACCAGAAAATATCAGCAACATTTGCTTATCAATAGTAGTCCTGAGCCTTTCTGTCTTAAAACCTCTTTAATAATGCATCACTTGCTAATGATTTAACAAGCGTGACAGACACTGATGAATTTCAACTGTGGTCAGGATCTGCTACTGTATAAGTGGGTATTGAGTTACATCAAACTGTGGAATGAATTTATCCCTCATTTGGGATCTCATTAAATGGCAGTGGTATCATTTGTTGAAGAGATTGGAAGGATCCTGACCAGCAGTGTGTAGTAATTCTAGAAAAAGTAGTTGAGCCAAATGAGGAGCAGTGTAAATTTCAAAAAGGTGGAAATGAAAGAGTATGTTCAGAAATGTAAATTTTTTTTGCAGGAAAACCAATAATTCATGTAGCTCGTGTTCTCCATTGAGCTGATTAGCAAACAGCTTTCCTCGGGCATTCCTGGAAGGGAGAAGATTAAGAAATGATGAATGGTTTAGGTAACTGTGTCAAATACTAGTTAACATATAGCGGTACGATATAGACAACCCACATGATTAACAACATGCAGGGAAGCAGAATAAAAAGTAAAGGCATATATTAGTTAAATATAAAAATAATGATAAACAGCAACAATTTAATAGGTGTAGGACACAGGAATATCATCTCAACTATCTATGTAAAATAGTAGAAAATAAATCATCATAATCCTTCCTTCAAATAATATATTAATACAAAGGACTGAAACTCACATTTTCACAGTGGATTCTTCCACTTGCCCTGTAAGTGCTCAGTGCATATAGTCCACATCTGAGTGATCTGCCCTGACCAACATATGTGATCCTCAGCTGTGCCTAACTTCTTACAGTCAGGGTTTCGATTTTAAACACTGTGCTGATCCAGGCACACCAGAAGTACATCCCTCTATGTAAAGTTCATCCCCGTGGCTCATGTGATAATCATAGTAACATTTTTGTTAGACCCCTTTCACACTGGATCGGTTTGCAGGAGCTATTGCACTAAAAATAGCACCTGCAAACCGACCCTAAACAGCTGTTGCTGTTTCTCCAGTGTAAAAGCCTAAGGGCTTTCACACTGGAGCGGTGCGCTAGTAGGATGGGAAAAAAAGTCCTGCTAGCCGCATCTTTGGAGCGGTGCGTATACCGCTCCTTCACCGCTCCCGCCCATTTAAATCAATGGGACAATATGGCTGTACCGCCGGCAATGCGCTTCTGCAGAGGCGCATTGCGGGAGGTTTTAACCCTTTCTTGGGCACTAGCGGGGGGTAAAACCGCCCCGATAGCGACAGAATAGCGCCACAAAATTAGCAGTAAAGCGAGCAAAGAAAGAGAGTGTTCGCAACGCAAGACTTTCCAGGGCTCAGGCAAGTAAAACGGGGGGCTGGGGGGCGGTAATCATCATATGTTTTTTCACCTTAATGCTCCTTAATCAATGTGGGAGTGGTGTGCAGAGAGCAGATAGATGACATGACACTGTGAAAGGACGTTCCTCTTGTGCGGAGAAGATGGTCATTGATGCTGAGTTTCGTGGCCATTGTGGCTATTGAGTTCATAACACCTGAAGCTTCGGTTCCCGGAGATTGGATATTGCTGTCATCAGGAGTACGATCCAACGTTTTGGCCTGGCACAGCTTACCTCTGGTAAGCATATAACCCTATAGGTGGTTGTGCACTTGTGTTATTGCTGACGCATTGTGGTTTTTTATTCACTCAAGTTTCTCTTCACTGGCTTTCACACGGTGCAAGTTTTTCATTGGTTTGCCATATCGATTCACCAACGATTGGACTTGTTATGATTTTCATCGTTTTCACGATTTAAATTTTGGACTGTCTATACACTTCTTCATATATATTTTTCACTATTCATTTGTGATTAATACAGATTGCTGTGTTTATATCTGTTAATATTGCTCCTTCATCACAGTTTTTTTGCACAGCTCTTCCCTTGTCTTTTTCCAATGGATGATATTGGCTGTGGCTCGGACTCCGTACCCTGTAGGGATCCCATTTTACTTGTCCACATTACACCCCTTATAAGTATTTAGCCCTAATGGCCACACTGCTGCTCCTGTCTGGCATTCCTCCACTAACTGTACACTGACATTCTCCTTTCTTTTTTTGTATTCATGCACAACTGTCAGGAGGCCCGCCCTACCACCACCCGAAGAAGCAACAAAAACCACCACGCCATATCTTGAAACCAAGGAACAATAACTAGACTGTCCTTAACTTTCCTTCACCATGCTAAACAGTGCCGCCTCTTCAATCTTTGCAAACATCACACAGAATTCCCAAGTTATGGGACTAAAAGATGCCAGAATCCCGCCATCAATGTCGGAGTTCTGCTCTTCCAAGGCAGAGGGGCGATGAAACATTGCAGTACAGGCACTCATGGCTTGGATGTGAAGTCTCAAAGGCACCAGGATTTCTTTGCTGTCTCAAGTCTACCTTGATGGGTTTCGTCGTGCTCAAGACAAGAAGAGGGGGTCGTAGTGGTGGTGGTGGTTAGGGAGTTGGGCCTTTTGGGCTGTTGTGGGTGGGTGGGTGCGAGATCATTGAGGGAGGGTATAAGGGTATAAGAATGAACTTATGGGGGAACTGATGTGGAAATGTAAGCACTGAAAATTCCAGAACATGTTTAAAATCAACAGAGACACCATACCCAGCTGTGGAGTTTTATCGGACAAAAGTCTCATATCTGACCATTTGTTTGCATAATGATGTTACTTCAAAGGAGATGGGAGGTGGCAAGGGAACAGAAAGAACCTAATCCTAAAATGGTAACTGGTGTCCTAGCTTAAGAGAGCCCACCACCCCCATTGGCTCAATGTAGCAGTTTTAGCATATGAAATGGGGGTAAGGAGGGGGGGTTTACACGTGTGTATATATCCGAATACACTGATCACTGGCCTCTCTCTTAACCTCACGGTCTGGACAAAGCATGGTCATGTAAGATCTGTCTGTGTAACTTAAAAGTATTATCTTATTTCTCTTCTCTTTTCCTAACTTTTTCTAGCTTAGGATTTGCCTTACTGTATTGATAGCATGTGTATGTCCCCATACCATATCTGATTTTGGCCTTAATTGTCTTTGTAGACTGAAAATACTGTATTTGTAACACCACTAAGTTATGTTTGGTAATTTCTAATTATTATAACATTTCTTTTCTGTATAAATAAATTAGATTGTTATCCTTTTTGCCAGTTATCATTCGTTACTGATTTTACGGGTTATAGCTGCAACCACATTAATTGCTTCTTATATAGACATGGTTGTACTCACTTATGATATGTATCATTAAGCGTGTAAGTGAGGTAAAGTGATAAAGATCTCCATATCAATGTATACATTGGAAATACTGAATGTGATTTATAGTGTGGTGCACTGCAAGAACCTTGATCAAGTGAATGTATATTTGTAAGCTTTTGTTGTGGAATTAAACCATTTTTAAGGCTAAAGCACTATGCATAGCGATTTTCTTCCTTTTTTCATGTTTTGATGTATGGAGACTAACAGATAAAGCTGTGGAGCAAGTTCCAGCCCCCTGAGAGGGACAAGGCTCATATAGACCACATGCACATGTGGTCATATCCCTCAGGTAAGAGCACATCTGATGGAGGGCTCACAGATTGCAGAGTTTTCAGAGCACTGATGGTGGAAGTCATTTAGAAGTGGCTATTTAACCGCTCAAGGACTGCCGCACGACTATTTACGTAGACAGAATGGCACGGACAGGCATATGGGCATACAGGTACGTCCCCTTTAAGATGCCATTGTGTGGTCGCGCACGCTCGCGACCCTGCCGCAAGCTTCATGAGCCCGACCGAGGGTTCCGCAGACTCGATCATTGCAGGGATACCCGCAATCATTTCACGGAGAGATAGAGCGGGGAGATGCTAATGTAAACTAATGTAATCAGAGCGGAGATCAGTGTCATGTCACACACAGTCCATCCCCCCTACAGTAAGAATCACTCACCAGGTCACACTTAACCCCTACAGCGCCACCTAGTGGTTAACCCCTTCACTGCCAGTGTCATTTTTACAGTAACAGTGCATTTTTATAGCACTGTTCGCTGTAAAAATGACAATGATCCCAAAATGATGTCAAAAGTGCCCGATGTGTCCATCATAATGTCGCAGTCACGATAAAAATCGCAGATCGCCGCCATTATTAGTGAAAAAATAATTAATTAATAAAAATGGCATAAACTATCCCCTATTTTGTAGAAGCTATAACTTTTGCCCAAACCAATCAATAAACGCTTATTATGATTTTTACCAAAAATATGTAGACGAATATGTATCGGCCTAAACTGAGAGAAAAAAAAAAAATTTCTATATATATTTTTGGGGGATATTTATTATAGCAAAAAATAAAAAATATAGAATTTTTTCAAAATTGTCGCTCTATTTTTGTTTATAGCGCAAAAAAATAAAAACCGCAGAGGTGATCAAATACCACCAAAAGAAAGCTATTTGTGGGAAAAAAAGGACGTCAATTTTGTTTGGGAGCCACGTTGCACGACCGCGCAAGTGTCAGTTAAAGCGACACAGTCCCAAATCGCAAAAAGTGGCCTGGTCTTTGGCCAGCGAAATATTCCTATATGAGTATTTTTCTGATGGACTTTTACTGCATTGACTCTAGCTCAAATTGAATACTATGGAATATTAGAGAATTGATTTTTTTCTTTATAATAATTTTTGTTTTTAATATATATATTTACACATTATTAATTAATTGTGAAGTGCTACACTTTTATATATTGGTTTGATTATAGCACATAGATATAAGATTGTGGTGTGTAAGCGAATCACTATGACTATTCACTGTATTGTTCATGGTTGCTTGCAAGGTTTTACTCCTTTTTTTTTAGGAAATCTGCTTTGCTCTCTTTGTAGAAATCTATCAGTGCTCTGTAATACTAGTGTCATGGGGGCTCACTGTATTAAATTTTTCTTTGTAAAATAAAAAAAATTGAGAAATAGTAAAAACAGCGCATGAGCAAAAAAGCTAGTCAGTCGGTGTCAGGCACTGTTTATATTGTTTCATGGTTTGAGTCCTCACCTGTCAATGGATTGACTAACATGTCTGTTTTTGAACTGCTTTTTCTACTTGGTTCTTTGACTATGCGTATTTGCCACCTGCCCTGGCCCCAGGCCTAAACTTGACTATAATGCTGCTCCTTAGGCTGCATTTATATAAGTGTGTATCTGTGGACAGTTTTCTCTATTCAGAGGTGGCTGAAATTTGCTGCCAAAATTAACACTGGTTCAGAGGCAGCCTCTGAACCAGTGTTAATTTTGGCAGCAAATTTCAATTTCGTTTTAGTCTCAGGCCACGTACACACAGTCAGTCAAAACCGATGGAAACGGACTGAAGGACCATCAGTCCAAACCGATGGTGTGTGGGCCCCATCGGTCAGTTATCCTTCGGTCAGAAATTTTAGAACTTGCTTTAAAATTGAACCGATGAACGCCTAACCGAGAGGTCAAAACCGATCGTTAGTATGCAAAAGCATCTGTTGAAAACACGCGCATGCTCAGAATCAAGTCGACGCATGCTTGGAAGCATTGAACTTCATTTTTCTCAGCACGTCGTTGTGTTTTACGTCACTACATTGGACTCAATCGTTTTTTTAACTGATGGTGTGTAGGCACATCAGACCATCAGTCATCTTCATCGGTTAACCGATGAGAACGGTCCTTCGGACCGTTCTCATTGGATGGACTGATCGTGTGTACGCGGCCTTAAGCCTCGTACACACGATCAGTCCATCCGATGAAAACGGTCTATAGGACAGTTGACCTAGGTTAACCGATGAAGCTGACTGATGGTCCATCGTGCGTAAACACCATCAGTTAAAAAACTATCGTGTCAGAACGCGGTGACGTAAAACACAACGATGTGCTAAAAAAAACAAAGTTCAATGCTTCCAAGCATGCGTCGACTTGATTCTGAGCATACGTGGATTTTTAACCGATGGTTTTGCATACTAACGATCGGTTTTGACCTATCGGTTAGCAATCCATCGGTTACATTTTAAAGCAAGTTTGCTTTTTTTTAACCTGAAGGTTAAATAACCTATGGCGCCCACACACGATCGGTTTGGACCGATGAAAACGGTCCATCAGACCGTTTTCATTGGTTTAACCTATCGTGTGTATGAGCCTTTAGTCTTAGGACTAAAATGGCATTTTAGTTTTAGTCCCATTTTAGTCTTCTGCAAGTGTTTTAGTCTGGGTCTTTTGACTAAAATGGCATTTTAGTTTTAGTCCCATTTTAGTCTTTTGACTAAAATGGCATTTTAGTTTTGGTCGTATTTTAGTCATCTCAATTGTTTTAGTTTTAGTCGCATTTTATCGATAAAAAATTACTGCGCTTATTCAAAAAACGTGAAAGCGGCAACTATAAATGTTATACAAACACTAGACAAGATAAAGAAAAGAAAGCTGTGCTAATGAGGTGAAATTAATAAATAGATAGAAAGTGGATGGATATCAGTCCATGTGCAATGTATATAAACCAGTCCTTGAGAGTTGGCACTAGTGATATGGTAAGCCACCATAAATATCCATGTACATCAAAAATGTCTCCAAAGTTCAAATAATCCACAGCATCCAGAAAGTAGTGGTAACAGAAAAGTGCTTTCACCTGAATAGCACACTGCCGCTTACCGGATAAACATGATCTCTTAATTACAGGAGATCAGTTAGCGCATGTAGCAATTATCCCAGCCTGGGATCTCCTCAGGGAAATCTCTGCTTGCATGGATGACTCGTGCAGTATACCAATTCGGGATATGCCACATAAAATAAAAGGCTCACATAGCATAAAACCCTTTTAAATTTAATCAAGTTCATAAAAAAGTGCACACTGTATCTTCCGGGTCTAGCGTGACATGGTGACGTCAAAACGACGATCTCCCAACGTTTCGTCACTAGGGATGTGGTCACGGGATACAGGAGGCGTCCTGATTCACCGCTTAAATACACAGATTAGATGGCTTAGCCTCGCTGTGAGTCCCGGAAAGATCGACTAGATCGACTATTTCCCTGAGGAGATCCCAGGCTGGGATAATTACTACATGCGCTAAGTGATCTCCTATAATTAAGAGATCATGTTTATCCGGTAAGCGGCAGTCAGTTATTCAGATGAAAGCACTTTTCTGTTACCACTACTTTCTGGATGCTGTGGATTATTTGAACTTTGGAGACATTTTTGATGTACATGGATATTTATGGTGGCTTACCATATCACTAGTGTCAACTCTCAAGGACTGGTTTATATACATTGCACATGGACTGATATCCATCCACTTTCTTTAGTGGTTGTGTAGCACCTTAGGTCTTATAGACCCTTATCACTTATTGTTTATTTTGTTAGTAACTTATCTATCTATTTATTAGTTTCACCTCATTAGCGCAGCTTTCTTTTCCTTAGTCGTATTTTAGTCGACTAAAACAGTATTAATTTAGTCGACTAAAATGTTTTAGTCGTTTTAGTCGACAACATTAAAACTGCTCTAAACAAAACATGAGTTGGCTGCATACAAACTGGCCAATTACCTGTGGCCAGTTTGTGTGTAACCAGAACTCCGTAGAAATGCTGTCCCTGGACACACACTGTCTGTGCCCTGGGTTAGTCAGAGGCTCTATTTGAAAGTAGCTGCTTGGATGCAGTTACATGTGAACAGCAGTGGTGCTAGCCATTGATTTGTACAAATTGGATAGTTGCTGCTGGTCACACAGTGTGTGCAGGCACTGTTTATTATTAGATTCTTGCTGTCCCTGACCACTGCTATTTGGCTGTGTGAATGTAGCCTTAGAATATGGTACTTCGTCTGAACTTCTGTCATATTATTACTTCTCACCATTGAGATAATTCTTAAAACTGCAGTATAAGTGTTGATTTGCTGTCAGAGCTTGTGAACTATAGATAATACTGAAAATATACAATGTTTCATGGCAGTAGCTGCAATCTGCATCTGCATCTATATCTTCTGAACAATTGCTAAATGAAGAAGAGGAATTAAACAGGTAAACATACTGGATCTATCCACTTGAAAGGCCCAGCGCTATCTTGTGCCTTTGTTGAGGATGAGGCCTTTGCCCTAGGTGAAAACCTGCTAAGGCCCTATTCAAATTGCTTACTAGATGTGCAGAAGAAGATGTTTAAAAATTACCTCATCAGAGCACAGAACAAAGAGCTGTCAAGTGTGTATTTGGGATCCTTTCTAGTAAGCTGATTTTTTTGTACATCCCCATCAACTTAAACAGGCAGAATGCTATCACTGCAATCAAAGCTGCATGAGTTTTTCACAATTCGTTCACTAATGTGATAGTTTCTGTTTTGAAGACTTACTAGTCCACAATATAGAAAGGGTCCATGGCTCTGTAACTTGATACACCACATAAGGTGCACACATTTCAGATGACTTTGCACACTTCCTTGTGTTTCCCACAGGACAGTTACCATGGCATCTTAAGGCTATTAAATAAAAAAAAAAGGGATATAACATTTTTTGCTATACTTTGTTGTTTCTTTGGCTGTTTTAAAACAGTTATAATTAAGTAAATGATTGCAAAGTTTTCTTACAGCTTCTTTGTAGATGCCTCCCAGCTAAAAATCGTACATTTCTACATCTTTGCTAAGTGAACATCTGCTAATGTCTAGCTACAATACTGTAAACAAACGTCTAACAGGACTCATGTCTGCACATTTCCTACTGCAAAGATAACAAATATTTCCTGCCAGGTTTGCATAATGACAACAAACTAATTTAAGTACATTATCAACAAAACCTACAGGGCACTACAGAGGCATATCAAATATGTTATTTTTATTTGGCACAGTGGGACTCCAAATCCAGGAACATCTGCCTTGCTATTTGTTCCCAAGAAATCAATTTCTTTACCCAGAATTTATAATGGAGATTTCTGAGGACATACCCATTGGGGTACTCCTGCTCTTTTTGGATGAAACCTTTGATATCCAGTGGACTGAATTGTTCTTAGTTCTCCATGTTTTACTGGGGTAAGCTTGCTAGGGTGAAGAGATGAAGAGGAGACAGAAGGAGGAGAGGATGTTTTCGTGCACAAAAAACACATAATAAAATGTGCATAAACACTTGTGCCACACATTTACAAGAGCTTGGTACATCTAAAAAAAAACAAATAGTGAACCCTGAACAAGAAAATTACTAATTGTAACCTTGCTTCTAACCAAGGGATGTATCATACCTAGATCCATACCTAATCCGAGTGACACCCCACATCTGAATACCCATACCTATATGCTCTCTTCTCCCTCTTTTCGCTATTTACCCCTTAAGGCTGGGTTCATACCTATGCAATTTGGATGTGGGTTTCTCCGCATCCAATTCGCATAACAGGAGATTGTGACTGGCTCTCTATGGAGCCAGTTCACATATCTTCATTGCGGGTGCAGAGCGGCTTGCTCAGGATTGCTGTGCATCTTTTGCCCCGATTTGTCTCTGAAATGGAGAACAGGGACGCACCAGACCCCTTCTGCGTGCCGCATCCGTCGGAGGTGTGAACCCAGCCTTGCATCCTCTCTGTTTTTTCTCTTACATGAACATACCATGTTTATAAGACTTATAAGGTAAAATATATGCATACTACCATTGTATGACCTCAGAATGAGGTTAGAACAACCAAGCATAACCCCTCCCACTCCCATCATGCTTCAGTTTGTTAGCAAAACAATGGTAGGAGCAGGGGAGGACTGACAACTCATGGGGCCCCTGGGCAATAGGAGATTATAGGGCTAGCGTTCATTATGAAAAGCGACACACTAGCTGCAAAAACGCCATCTTATGGATATGGTAAAAATTGCCCTTACTGGGCGGCGCGGCGTAACGCCGCCGGGCGATATAAATCACTCTAGAGGCTTTTGCAATCCTCCTAGTGATATCAAGAATGTCTAAAAAAAAAAAATGATATAAAAAATATATAGAAACTGCAGAAAGGCTTCTAATAGGTACATCCAGGGTTAATATAACGGGTATCTTTACATTTCCCATTCATACTTAGGTTTTTTGGGGCAATCCCTTTGGGGGTTTATCAATTGAGGTACGGTTGGGCATGAGTTACCTTGACCTCCCCTATCGTTCTCTTTCCAACTAATTCTGAATCAGTTTTAGTTTGTTTCCCAACGGTGCTTCTTGTTTGAGACACTAGATGGCGAACGTGAGCGGCGAGATTGTATAGGAGAGATGAGCGATGGCCTGTGCCGGTCCACTCTCTCTTCGCTTCCCTTGCTGTAGTCAGGTTCGGTCACAAGAGACTTTTTCTGCATTTTTTATATATTTTTTATATAATTTTAATTTTTATTTAGACGTTCTTGATATCACTAGGAGGATTGCAAAAGCCTCTAGAGTGATTTATATCGCCCGGCGGCGTTACGCCACGCCGCCCAGTAAGGGCAATTTTTACCATATCCAAGATGGCGTTTTTGCAGCTAGTGTGTCGCTTTTCATAATGAACGCTAGTCCTATTTATACAGTGAATCACTGCTAAGCCCTACCCCCATCGAAAACGTCTGTTGATGACGAAACGCATCTGGGAGGCCACGCAGTGACGTCACCACACAGAGGAGGAGGGCTCCTTGTATGCCGGCCGGCATTTGTTTGGATTTTACGCTGTTTTTAAACCTGAGTTTGTGAGTATATCTCTCAATTTTATATAATAAACCTTTTGTGAAACGGAGTCACGCTATGGTACGCCTCTCTTTCTTGTCTTAAAAACGATCGGATCGGAGTGGTCCTGTATTGAGTGTCTGCTGTTAACCTCTTTCATCCCGGGTCCCCGATGAGTTAAAGGCCGTGGCTGGGCTATAGCCAAACGTCTGATTTGCTTGCCCTCTGGTAAGCGGCCTCTTATTTCCGGTGGAGGGTCACCTATTTGCCATATATTTCACTTGGTGGTGTGGGTTTGGGACACTATCTACAGGATCTTATCAAGGAGAACCCTATGACTAAGTGCTACACCTTGCCTTCCTACGGACTTTTTCTCCAATAAGAGAGATTTATGGTGTAATATACATGCATATTGACTTTAATACACCTATCCTCTAGGAATCTTGTCAAGAAATTTGTAATATTTGTGGCGCGGCTTTTCTGTTTTTTGTATATGTCTGTGTATCGGACGCCAGCTGCTGCCTTAGTGGGTCTGTTTTGGGTATTATTAGCGCAGTTTTTTGTTTTCCATTTGTATTCTGATATTATTACTGCTGCTTTTTATTTGTATACGATTCATTTCCGTAAGGTGTTACTATTATGGATATTTTTGAATTCAGAGCAAACAAACTGTTAAATACAGAAGGGGTCTTTGAATCCTACAAGGAGGATGAGGGAGATCTTGGGGGTCTTTTTACCCGTCTCAAGAATTTACTTATCTCTGAAAATCATACCAAGTGGGATATAGCTTACTTGGAATCATATGTAAAGCTGGGTATGGTTCCAAGAAGCCTTAGATGGGATGTACCCCCTCAAAAAGGGGACTCCGATCTTGAGGATTGGTTTAAGTATTTCAATCTGGCTGGTGTTTCCTTTCTTAGGTTTCTAATAGAGAGGAAGGCTATTAAGTTAGCTAGACTAGACGAGGAGGTAAAAACTATTAAAACCAAACTCGACCCCTCTAAAGAAGGAGACTAATATAAAGAAAAATCCCTTAACCTTCTTAATCTCCTTGAAAAAAAAGATAAAGAACAAAGGAATAAAAAGAAAAAAAGTATAATAGGGATTTAGAAGACTACCAAAACAATATGGTGTTTAACTGGCAGAAAAAACTGCTGGAGGAACTAAACAAACAAACTTCCTCTGATATGGAGGTTACTAACAGTTTGGGAACTAACCCTGGTCTTGGGAACCAACTACAAACTCCTTTGGGTCCTAGACGGAGTCTTCCCAATACAAGGTCAGGTGGACACCAGGTTAAAAACTCCCCAAGATGGGGCTCAGGTGGACCTAGGGGATCCTGCTTTAGAGGTCAAGGACGCTCAGCAGGGGCGCCCAGACCCAATCTTGGACCACTGTATGAGAGTGGGTCACATCAAGGTACCTTGGGATATGGGGTTCCCCCTAATATGGGTACCTATTATCATAATCAGGCATCCAGACCACAAGGACAGGGACCACGTGGTAGAGGTTGGGGACCGAATTCCTTTAGGGGGAGGGGCCCCACTTCTGATAATATAGACAATTGGCGACAAGGCCAATTGGTAGAGGGGGATTATCCATCTCCAACATATTTCCACCCTGAATCAAACTCTGGGTGTGAATATAATGTGCCCACCTCTAATGCGTTCTTCCCATTGAGGGATAAAATGGCCCTGAAGAATATCAGGGTCCTGACCCGCCCCAGTATTTTGCCCCCAATGGGGGGGCATGGTTTGCACCTCCCGGATTCCATCCTCAGAGTGGATCTAATACGCCTAGGATTACCTTGGCCCTTAACGGTTCCTCCGATTGGGGTTTTCACAGGCCCAGTCAGGGCACCAAGAGGCAAGGAGAAAGAGGCGAGGGAATAGAGGGGGGAGGAGACGCAGGGCACTCCAAGCGTACAAAAACGTGAAGGGCCGAGGCATTTTTAATTTGAGCTCCAAGACTCTGACAGACTCTGAAAAATCTATTCTTGATAAGGGTCTCAAGTTTGCACCACCCCAGAGTCTGAACAAATTTGGTACCTATATGGACATACACAAGTTCATTAGAAAAATTAATATTAAAAGGTATATGATTGGAGTCTCATCCACCAGTCAATTTTTTGCCAATGGCTATGTACATTCAGGCTTGGCCAACGCCTCTTTGTTCAATCCTCCAGGGGGATTGGCACCATCTCTGAAGACATTCAGGGATGTATTAATTAGGGACCTGGAGTCTGTTGAAACGAAGAAGGCGAGATTAAATAAGACCCTCCAGGAAGGGTTGGACTCTCTTTGTAGAAATACAGATTTGGTAATTAGACCAGCCGACAAGGGGGGGGTATTGTGGTCTTGGATAAGGTAGATTATCTTAAGGAGATGCATAACATCGTTGATGATGCAAACACCTATTCTGTCTTACCGAGTGACCCCAAGTTTAAATATAAGAGAAAACTTGAGAGATTGGTAGAAAGAGGCGTGTATGAGGGAATATTATCTCTTAAGGAGAAGTTATATTTGATACCAAAAGCCCCACGTACCCCAACGATCTATTATCTACCAAAACTGCATAAAGATCCAGTCTGCCCCCTGGGACGTCCGATAGTGAGTGGTATTGATTCCATCACTTCCCGGGTGGGCAGATTTATAGATTTTTATTTGCAGCCCATAGCTAAACGAATTCCCTCTTACGTTAAGGATTCAAGACATATCATGAACATCTTGTCTGGACTGCCTGCCACTGTTAATACTTGGATGGCTACTATCGATGTAACATCGTTACATACGATCATCCCCCATAGATTGGGATTGGAGGCCGTCCATTATTTCCTTTCAAGGGATTCGGGGCTTCATACCAAGCAGATAGATTTCATTATGTCCCTTTTAAGGTTCGCAGCAGCATCAAACTATTTTTGGTTTAACAACCAATTTTATAGACAAGACACAGGTGTGGCTATGGGGGCCAAATATGCCCCCAGCCTAGCCAACCTGTTTATGGCTAAATGGGAGGAGGATGTCATCCACCCAGAGGACACCCCACAGGTGATCCTTTGGGCTAGATATATCGATGACATCCTCCTCCTATGGGCTGGGGAGCACCAAGATCTGATTGACTTTATAGTGTGCCTCAATTCGAATGATAGGGGGAAACAATTAAAATATGAGGCTAGTCAGACGGCTGTCCACTATTTGGATCTCAAGATTGAGACTAAGGATGGGAAATGTGTTTCCTCTACTTATTTTAAAGACACAGATCGTAATTCCTTCATCCCGACGGACAGTTGCCATCATGAACCATGGCTTAAGGGGGTACCCAAAAGCCAGTATCTAAGGTTGAGAAGGAACTGCTCAGATCCCCAGGAGTTTCTGACCCAGGCAAGGGTGCTCACTGACTGTTTCCTTGAGAAGGGTTACTCTCAAGAATCTCTGCAAGGGTCCTTGGATCAGGTTCTGGCCACAGAAAGGGATGATATTTTGCGTGAAAAGGTGGCTGTGGAAGGGGGCAATTTCCCCGAAGGGGTACCATTTGTAACTACCTATTCTGTCCAACATAGGGCTATCACTTACCTTGTAAATAAGCACTGGCACATAGCCAAGAGTGACCCTTTATTGAAGGATATTTTGCCCCCAAAACCTCGAGTAATCTTCAGGGGGGTTCAGTCCTTGAGGAATAAATTATCTATCAATGTTATTGACCCTCCCATTAGGGGAATAGTTTTTTTCGATCAGCTTAAGGGCTATTATAGGTGCAGACGCTGTAGAGTCTGTGCTTGTAACTCCAATACTGAGAGGTGTGTAACGACATTTACTTCTACAGCTACTGGGAGGGAGTATAAGATCGGATCCTGCATTACCTGTGCCTCTACAGGTGTAGTATATCTGGTGCAGTGCCCGTGTTGCCTGCAATATGTGGGCCGCCGGACCAAAAGGTCCTTTCAGATTAGAGTGAATGAACACATCACTAACATTCTAGCTGGGTATAAGAATCACTCTGTTTCCAATCATTACAAACTGAAACATAAAAAAGATCCCTCAAACACTCTTCCTGGGGATCGATAAATATAAACCCCATTGGAGGGGAGGTAACTTAGTAAGAGAGATCTCTCAAATGGAAATGGGTTGGATCCATCGCCTTAAAACTTATACCCCTTATGGGTTAAATATAGAAACAGATGTAAATGCATTTATCAACGCATGATGTACGCATTCATTATGAAAAGCACCAATAGAAGCATGTTTTATTTGTTTTTTAATATAACTTTTCACAATATTTCACATTCAAGTACACTTTTATTTTTATTAATTTTTCATATGTATTTAATATTAATATTAGGAATAAAACTCCCCCATCATTAGGGGATGGGTTGTTTCTTATATATTTATATATTTTTTGAATTCACTGTATAGTCACGTGGTATATCCCTCTAAGGCCCCGTACACACGAGAGGATATCCGCTGGAAACGGTCCGCCGGACCGTTTCCAGCGGATAAATCCTCTGGCGGATTTGGATCTGATGGCTGTACACACCATCAGATCGAAATCCGCGCGGAATACATCCGCGGTTACGTGTCACGGCGACGCTAGAAGGTAAATACTTCCACGCATGCGTCGAATCATTACGACGCATGCGAGGGAGGGGAGCGGACGGACTGATCCATTGCGGCTCTGGATGCAGGAAGGAGGACACAGCCTGAAGGAAGAGTGACTGTTATACCTTCCCTAAATCCCTGAGTCTCGAACTCTGGCCGGGTGAGAACTTTCCAATTACTTACTCTTGGGTGAGATGGGAATGTTTTAAAGCTTTAAAGTAGAGACAATACATTTTTTTCTTTCCTTTTTCCCCTTCTGCCTTTACCTCCTGGTGTAAGGTTAAGGGGTAAGAACTGTGAATTGTGAACTGTGAAAAGTAAACTTAGGAACGAGGGGTTTCTTTTTTTCTCCCTCCTGCTTTTTGTTTTTTGCGGGGTAATTTCTCCCCCTCCCCTCCTCCTTCTTTTTTGTTAACTTAGTGTTTAACGTTATTGAAACGGCTGGTCCGGGGGAAAGTGGAGGAGGGAAAGGAGGGGATTAAGAGAAACATTAATGTTCATCTACGGTACCAACAGTCTAGTATGCTGTCTAAACCACAGACCGAAGCAAATGTCATAAGCAAAAGTCAGGGACAAGGCCAGATAACCCCTGTGAAGAGGGCAAAGGTTCCCATAGTAAATTTACCAGGGGAGGGGACAGATGATGCCCAAAAGTGATCAAAATCACCCCCAGAGTGGAATCCCGGAGGAAAATAGAACCGTCATTGAAGGAAATACTGCAAGCAATTAATTCCTCAATTAATGAAGTATCTGATCAATTAAAAACTGTTCAGGAAGAACTATCCCTTATTAGGCACGACATGAAAAAAGTATGCGAAAGGACCACTGCACTTGAGGGGAGGGTCAGTCTAATAGAGGACGACCTGAACCCTTTGAAACGGGAGATGTAAACTATAAGGGAACAAATGGTTAACTACCAGATAAAGATTAACAAAAAGGAGAACAGGATGCGAAGGAAGAATGTGAGGATAGTAGGCCTCCCAGAATGTAGAGAGGGATCAGACCCCACCGGTTTTCTGGAAAAATGGTTTAAAAAACTATTTGGAGAACAGGCCTTCTCACCCTTTTTTGCATTAGAAAGAGCCCACAGGGTCCACTCTAGACCCCCTCAACCAGGAGCTCCTCCAAGATCTCTTTTGGTAAAAACATTTCACTACAAGGAAAACGTGACTATATTAAACAAAGCCAGAGAAATGGGTAATGTTCTCTACAATGGTAATAGGGTGTCCATGTACCCTGACTTTTCATCTGACCTACAAAAACAGAGGGCCAAGTTCGGAGATGTCAAAAGTAAATTGCAGCAACTCCAACTGAATTATGCACTGTTATACCCGGCAAGACTGCGGATAAATGGTGGAGACTGTGTTCTTTGATACTCCGGTGGGAGCAGAGGAGTGGATAGCAACTTATGACAGGAGATTGTAGACTAACCTAGTCATATTACCCTTGAACTTCAGTAACAATATGATTTAGTTTGTGGCACGGATTTGCACATTGTTGAATAATTAGGGAAAGAGGAGAGGCGGTTGGTGGTGGATAAGTGGGAGGGAACAATGAGCATACTACCCCTGGTTACCAAGGGGTACTGCGAAGAGTTTTCTTCATGTATGTTTTTTGTTGTACATTTATGTTTGGTCTTTTGTGTTGTTTGTTTTTTTAGAGTTTGGTTGCACGGGGTCCAGAGGGGCAGAGGGAACAATGTAAGGACACAAGTTTAAAGATGATAATTACACTTTTAATGATAGATAAATGTAAAGGTCACATGAGGAAGCCCCCATACAGGCCCAGTGGGCTAGTGAAAGAGAAGCATGGGAGCACGTGTTAGGACGAGTGGTATAACTGGCACAAAAGTTTGGTTGAACTTATACTCAAATATGAGAACAGGCAATATAGGGTCACAAAATTGAAACAGGAAAACTACACTAAGAGGAATAGGCACTTGTTTCAGAGATCACAAAAGACTGAATTTTAATGGGTAAAAGTATTCAGATTAAAAAATTAAGTTTGTGCTCATGGAACATCCGGAGAATGGGAGATCCAGAGAAAAAAGCAGCAGTTCTCCTCCTAGCAAAGACATACGGTGCAGCCATTCTTTGTTTACAGGAGACACATCTTACTAAAACCTCTATCAACCTCTTATCTTTCCTCTATTAAATGAGGTGGAGGGATTATAGTATGCAATTTCAGTTCATACCTCCTACTCTAGGGGGGGTGAGCATTTTGATTAGATCTGGGGTGGAGTTTTCTTGTATGCAGTCCAAGGTCAATGAACTAGGGCGATTTATCTTTTTATTTTGCAAGATTGAGAACAGAATTTGTGTACTTGCAAATGTATACATCCCTCCCCCTTTGATGTTTCGATCCTGTGTGGGCTCATGGAGTTTGTCTTGGATAAGCCAGGGGTACCGGTGATAGTAATGGGGTATTTTAACATGGTAATGGACCGCAAGTTGGATAGGTTTCCCCCAGGGACACAAACGAGCAGGGTAGGAGACAGTCGATTACCCGACTTAAGGAAAGAAATTGGACTGAGGGATATCTGGAGAACAGGGAAATCCGGAGACCCGACAGTACTCATGCTTCTCCAGGATACACTCTACGCTTTCCAGGGTCGATCTAGTTTTGGGAAACAAGGAGATGATGCCCATGATAAGCAATGTAATTTATAGGCCAAGGGGCTTGTCAGACAACTCCCCGGTGACTACGTCACTAGAATTAGGTGAGTGTAGTCATTCTGGGGGTTGGAGGATAAGCCCTTTTTGGATCGAAATGATGGAGGACCCAAACAAGGTATTGGTGTCCCTGTGAGAGTTTCTGGACCTGAACAGAGGCACCGCCTCAAAGGGAATAGTTTGGGGCACCCTGAAGGCCTTCCTAAGAGGTTTAATGATACAACACATCTCAAAAATTTTAAAGCAGACCAAGAACTGGGAGAGACTTATCAGGGAGAGGGTAACAACAGTGGAAGAACAGTATATTAGCAACCCGACAGACTCAGGAACTGGACAGAGGAACAACAGAACTACCGGCTGGTGACTCTTAGGAAGATAGAGAATAAATATCTCTTTCAGAGACAATCTGCCTTTGGAGAGGGGGAAAGCGTGGGACGCATGTTGGCACAGCTAGTAACGGTGAACACTCCCTCATCTGTGGTACCCATGCTAACTATAGAAGGATGTGCTCGTACACGCTAGAAATAGTGGGTCAATTTAAAGAATATCATGAAGGATTTGTATAGCTCGCGACAGGAGGAGATGGGGGATGGAATAGACAGTTTTTTTTTAGGGATTTGAATCTACCCCACCTTAGTGAGATAAAATAATTGGATAGCCCAATAACGTTAGAGGAGTTACAACGGGTTACTAATGAGATGGCGGGACAGAAATCTCTGGGTCCAGACAGGCTTCCGGTGGAGATATATCGGCAATACGGGAAGGTATTGCTTCCCGAGTTGCTGAGAGTACTAAACGGGTCGGTGACAAAGGGAATGCTCCCTCCATCGATGATGGAGTTTACCATAATTACTATACATAAGGAGGGTAAAGATCTACTTGACACTGCCTCATACAGGCCCACTGTTCTGTTAAATTCCAATATGAAAATACTGGCAAAGGCTCTAGCGGCTAGGCTGAACAAGGTAATATCGAGAATCATCCACCCTGACCAATCGGGATTTATACCTGGAAGAACTACTAGTACAAACATAAGGTGAGTATATCTGAATCTCCAGGTCCCAATGGTTGAGGAAGGAGAGAGGGCTATTCTCTTTGGATGCAGCCAAGGCCTTTGGCAGCTTTGAGTGGTGGTATCTTTGGAGAGCTATGAAAGCAGCCCAATTTGGAACAGGGTTTATTAAATGCTTTACAAGACACCATAGGCAAGAGTAAAAGTGAACAATGAATTTTCTGATAAATTTCAATTGGGGAGGGGGACAAGACAGGGGTTAACCCTGTCACCCCTCCTCTTTGCCATTGCAATCGGACCTCTGACTATCGCTCTTCGGTCCTCTCCCCAGGTGAGAGGCTTTGGGAGGGCTGAACTGGAGGAAAATGTTGCATTATATGCAGATGATCTCCTGCTGTTTGTTGGTGATACACAAGACTCCCTCCAGAAAGCTATGGACATCATCATAGCCCACATTTAAACAAAGCAAGAATGAGAGGGATTGAGGTCCCCAAGCACAAGAGAAACTTGGAAAAAAAGACGTGGGCAACATCTCTGAAATACAGTGGAATAGAATTCTGGAAATATGCCCTACTGCAAGGGTCTCACACTGGTGGCCCTCCAGCTGTTGTAAAACTACAAGTCCCATCATGCCTCTGCCTGTGGGAGTCATGCTGGTAACTGTCATTCTTGCAATGCCTCATTGGACTTGTAGTTTTGCAACAGCTGGAGGGCCGCCAGTTTGAGACGCCTGCCCTACTGGTATCAGAGGATGTCATATTTGTTCCTACTATATAGAACCTATTATACCCCATGCAAACTTTTTTAGTTCGGCCATAGGCCGTATGCAAGTTGCCCTAGGTGTGGGGATATAGAGGGGGATATGCTACACATGTTTTGGAGATGCCCCAAGCCGTTCCGCTACTGGACAGAGGTGATAGGAACCATTGACCGGGTGTTTGAAACTTCTACAGAGCTGGAAGCAAAGAACTGTCTCCTGGGATTAGTGGAAGGTGTGGGGAACCCAGGGAACACCCAGGTTGCGGTTCTGAGATGCATATTTCAGGCAAGAAAGCCGATTGCCCTGAGATGGCAGTCGGCCTCACCTCCGTCCAGCAGAGAATGGGTAAATAACATGAATGCAGTAATTCTTAAAGAAAAATCGGTTTATGTAAAGCAAGGGGCCTTAAAAAAAAATATAACAACATCTGGAAACCCTGGTGGGAAGCAAGAGGGATTAATATCTGAACACTAACAGAGCAGAAAAGTACTTTTAACGACGAGAGGTGACCTAACAGAACTTAGACTAATGCCTCGTACACACTGTCGGGAAACCCGCGATGAGAGCTTTTGGCCGGGAATCCCGGCCGTGTGTATGCTCCATCGCAGTTTTTCCGATGGGAAAAATGCAGGACAAAAAAAGAGAGCAGGATCTTTTTTTTTTTTCGTCAGGAAAAAATCCTAGTGTCCTGGGCCATAGCTGATCCTCCACCTCACTGACTGCTTTTCAGTGCTGTGGTGCATTCGTGGATCTTTTGCATATCTTGCCGCAGTAAACCAAACTGTTCCTTTAAGGTATCAACAGAGGCTGTGCATTTGTTCACAGCCTTAAGGATGTCTGCCAGGGTGGGTGGGTTGTGCTACAGCTACAGCCTGCGTTTCCGTGGCCTGGTTAACCTCCAACATGGGGTCTGCTTGGTCCCCCTCTCCCAAGTGATCTGGGACAGCGTCTGCCTGCATGTCAGGCTGCTTGGGTTTTGGGTCCCCCGATCGGGATGGCAGCTCCGTCCCCACAGCCCAGATAACTTTTGGGCATAGTACACCATGTCCTTAGGGAGATCCTTGCAGGGGAATTTGGGCAGCTTACTTCAAGTCCCTGCTTGTCCGTGCCACGAGGTGTCTTCTTCACAGCAAGCACGGCGGCGCCATCTTGGAGCTCCGGCCCCGCGATCTCCGCCTGTCCTTTGCGGGTCATCCCTATGGTGCAGAGAGCCGGTGGTGGTACCGTAGTGGTCCCTGGAGTGCTGGCTGTCAGCATATGGCGGTTCCGAACCAGAAAAACGGCTGGGGGAGGATCGATACCGGATCACTGCTGGGAGCTGTGGGAGATGTGTCCTCTCACATGCCTGTCTTGGCCACGCCCGTCAGGAAAAAATCCTGGCGGGAAAACCGTTTGTCTGTATGCTTTTTGCGCATGCTCAGAAACAATTTGATGCATGCTCGGAAGCATAGAACTTAATTGTCGGCTCTTCGTAGTCTTTTATGTCACTGCGTTCTTGGCACTCAATAGTTCACCGGACTTGTGTGACCGTGTGTATGCAAGGCAGGCTAGAGATGAATTTTGTCATTTTATCCAACGAAAAAAATCGGTTGTGTGTACGAGGCATAAGATAAAGGAGAGTGTAGCAGATTGGATGAGTGAGTGCAAGGGAAGTTGATGAGAGGGAGTAATGCCTGTGAAGGAATGAAGAATTCACCTTCATGACCCTAGCCCCCACCCACTTTTCACCAAAGACTCTAACATTTCAGTATGCGGGGAAGACTGTTTTATTGTATTTTGTATAAATAAGAGAAAAAACTTTAAGAAATAAAGTGTAAAAAAAATAAACCTTGAGGGGTTACAACCCCTTTAACAGAAGGGGCTCAATAGAGCTCACAAAGCCACCCAAAGTTGGCATCAGGTGAAGCCTAAAAATCCACCTGCTACAACTTGACAAACAGAAGACTAGGTGGCAGCCCTACAAATTTGAGAAACAAAGGCCTAATGCTGATAAGCTAAGGAAGCACTAACTAATCTAGTGGAGAGCACTTTGACAAGGTAAGGTGGAACATTTACCTTAAAGTGTTACTAAACCCAGGACCCTGCATTCACTATATCTGGTCCCCCACAGTACACAGATCGTACACACACACCTCTCCCCGTTCTTCAGCTCCAGGGACCGATCGCGGGACTCCAGCTGTGATCGGATTCGTGGGTCCCGCAGGCCGCGGAGCTTCGGACCGGATCACGGGCACCCGCGACCCATGGCTGGGCATTGTGCCCAGCTGTGCCATTCTGCCGACGTATAACGGCAATAGGTGGTCCGTTAATGGTAACCCATCCTCACCTGTTATCTTGTAAATTGGTGTGTGTGTGTGTATATAAAAGGTTAATACAGTTCTGGACTCCTGACAGACCCTTACATCATTCATCCAGTGCTGCTCTGACATTTTTGAGTCATGGGGAAAGAAAAAGATCTGCGGGAAAATGTAGTTGAACTGTATAAAAACGGTGAACATGTAAGGGGTTAAAAAAAAAAAAAAAAAGATATCCAAGTTGTTAAAAACCAAACCACGGTCAGGTAGACCAACTAAAATTTCAGCCACAAACTGCCAGGAAAATTGTTTGGGATGCAAAAAAAACAAAACAAAAAAAAAACACAAACATCAGGTGAAATACAGGACTCTTTGAAAACATGTGGTGTGGCTGTTTCAAGATGCACAATAAGGAGGCACTTGAAGAAAAATGGGATGCATGGTCGGAGTCGCCAGAAGAAAGCCATTACTATGCAAATGCCACAAAGTATCCCACTTACAATATGCCAAACTGCACAGAGACAAGCCTCAAACCTTCTGGCACAAATTCATTTGGAGTGAAGACACCAAAATTTTGCTTTTTGGCTACAACCATAAAACACTACATTTGGAGAGGAGTCAACAAGATCTATGATGAAAGGTACACTATTCCTACTGTCAAACACTGAGGTGGATCGCTGATGTTTTAGGGATTTGGTCAAAACTGATGTCAAGTTGAATGCAGTACGTTATCAAAAAATACTGGAGGAACATTTGCATTCCTCAGCCAGGAAGCTGCGCATAGGACGTGCTTGGACTTTCCAACATGACAATGATCCAAACCACAAGGCCAAGTCGACCCGTCATTGGCTACAGTAGAATAAAGTGAAGGTTCTGGAGTGCAACAATTTACAGGAACTGGAGGCTTTTTGCCAAGAGGAATTTGCAGCTTTAGCATTTGAGAAGATAAACAGCCTCATTCACAAATACCACAAAAGACTTCAAGCTGTCATTGATGTTAAAGGGAGCAATACACAGTATTAAGAACTGGGGTGTGTAAACTTTTGTTGCAATTAAGATTTAAAAAGTGTAAACACAGTTGATTGATAATGAATGGCTTCAGCCAAACACTAACCATGAGTGAAAGAAAAGTTTGTTATTCATATTTTCTGAAAAATTCCCAAGAATTAAACTCTGCCAGGGTATGTAAACTTATAAGCACAACTGTATATTTACTATGTGAATTGTTATGAAAGAGGGGGAACCCCTGCTGGGCTTTTGTCTTTCAAGCAGCGCAGCCATTGAAACTTGATGCACAAGTCTCTCCTTGTCCTGATGAAGCCTACGCTGATTGACAGGCGAAACGCATTGACACACTCACACCCAGGCACCCCACTACCACTCTCCCACCTATGCAAGTTAGGGCTCTGGAATGCAACAGAGATTGATGATTCACTTGGTGAGGGACACCAAAAAGCATCGCCAGTCTTGGTCCAGGGGGTAAAGTGGTTATTGCCACTGGCCTTATACAGTTCCATGCGTAAGCAGTGATCTTTACAACATGGAACTCAACGATTAGATTAATGGATGGACCTTTCTAAAGCAATGTGATGACACATTTGCAATAGCAGTAATGTATGCTGCAGTATGAACGCAGAACACTCCTTCCGCTTGCCTAACTGTGGCACTTTACTGCTTTCATAGATTTTTTTTGGCTTCGCACTATCCTCCTCCATCCTTGCCGATACCTTGATTTTTGCGATGTGGTGTCTGAATGTGAGACGGGGAGCCGTTTTATAGGTCTGGGACTTGGGTCTCTACAATTACTTTTTACACATTTGGATTGCTATATGGACCATCACTAATCTTTGTTTCATTAGACCAGATTAAGCCTTATATAATGGAGAACCACAACCTATGCTTTTTATGAGTTATGCGAGATTGGATTTACTGCATCTATAGCTGGTTTAGTTGGTCACTTCAGCTTGAGCTCTTCCTGCCAATTCCCCAATTTTTTATACCTTTTGGTGATGCAATTTGCATGCTTCATAAGGAATATGATTTAGGCCATACTTGGGGAGTACTATTCCACATCTCTACTCAATCAGGGGGCTCACTGTGGGCCATTTGGTATGCAAGAAGAATTTGTATCCAGACTTTTGTTTTTAAAAGACATTTTTTTTGAAGGGTGGAGGAATTTTCTGAAATGTTTTGCTATTTTTTGCTCTGTTCTGATAAATTGGCTTCAGTTAAACTTCCTGATCCTATTAAACCCAAAAATTGAATACAGGCAGTCTCCAGGTTACGAACAAAAAAGGTTCTGTAGGTTTGTTCTTAAGTTGAATTTGTATGCACGTTGGAATGGGTAAACTTTTTTAAGTGCAACACCAGCCAAAAAGTTATTTTCAAGATTTGTATTTGTATATTACAGCTTACCAATTATTCAATGTGGTGGCTGCATTTGTTTTTTTTTAAGGCTTTTTTCAGCTCTGTTTTTACCTGATGATCTGTCAAGCAACACCCTTCCTGGATATATCACCAGATGAACATGGTAGAAAGCAAGCCTAAAAAGGAAAACAAAATACAGCCATAACATTTGAAAATTGGTAAGCTGCAATATAATAAAATGTTTGCTTTCAAGTTAAACACACTGCTCCAGATGCAGCTCCTCTGAAAAATTGGGGTAATCTCAAGCGGACAACAAATGAAAAAGCAAAGTGGGCACAAACTAAGTGCAGTAGTATGAAACTTTTAGGGAAATAAAAATAAAAATAAAACAATAGGTTGGTTTGATAAAGAGGGCAGGGTCTTGGAAAAGTGTCACCATGGCTTCCCTGCTGTCCAAACCGTTGTTTTGAGATGTTACAGAGTTTGCCTTCAGGCATTGACGAGTTCCTGCTCTTTACAAGCGTTGACTTCAGACCAACAATGTGGAATGGACTGATGCTCCCATCAGGATTAGTCTGTATATGTTCTTTAACCTGAAACTCAAAGTAAGTGGCTATTTTTTCAATTTTTTTCTTCTTAAAGCGGATGGGCCAGTAAAAAATATATTAAAAGCCAGCAGCTACAAATACTGCAGCTGCTGACTTTTAATATTAGGACACTTACCTGTCCTGGAGTCCAGTGCCGTCCGCAGCAGAGGACGAGCGATCGCTCGTCTCTCTGCTGCTCCCCCCCCCCCCGCCATCCTCAGTGAGGGAACCAGGAAGTGAAGCGCTCCGGCTTCACTACCCGGTTCCCTACGGTGCATGCGCGAGTCGCGCTGCGCCCGCTGATTGGCTCACACGCTGTGTGCTGGGAGCCGAGTGTTCCCAGCACACAACGGGGGACAGACGGGAAGTCAGGAAAAACCCGTCTTTTGCCCGTGACGTGTGGCCAGAAGTGTGTGCAAATACCATTGGCTGGCGCTGCTGTCAATCACAGTGGAAGAAATGGCGTGCCGGGGGCAGGGCCGAGTGATACAGTCGGCGGCTACGGCCGCCGCTGTATCACGGGTGCGCGCTCGCAAAAGCTTTCCACCATGCGAGGGAGCTCGCATGAATGTCGAAAGCTTTTGCAAGGAGGAGCAGAGACAGCCGCCGAGGGACCCCAGAAGACACGGATCGGGGCCACTCTGTGCAAAACTAACTGCACAGCGGAGGTAAGTATAATATGTTTGTTATTTTTAAACCAAAAAAATCTTGCCTTTAGTGTCCCTTTAATACTACTGCACTCAGTCTGCGCCCTCTTTACTTTTGAATTCTCTAAATTTATATCCACTGCTTTAGCATTATTTTGGCAGACAAACCTTTCCTATATGTGGTTCAGCTATGTATTTAGCATTTAAATTCTACTAAATACATCCTAAAATCATAGAGACCAGTGTACAGAGCTTATTTTTTTTATTGACTTTTGTTTTGACCTCAGCTGACCTTAAACATCTGCAGGAATAGAGAAAGCAAACTTAACTGTTGAAAAAAAGGTAATATTTATATTTCCTTTTTGTGCATAAACAGAAAATATATACATTTGAATCCCCATTTGCACCACTGTACATAATTCACTTCTTATCCCAGTTTGGCCATTTTATATGCTAAACTGCAGTTTTACACATTTACTTGAAAACAGATTTCAGAGTACGGTAGCTCGTTACAGAATGCACCAGTAGCAGAGAGCCGTGCCTTCTACAAACAAAATCTAAACAAAATGCTGTTTAAAACAAAGTATTTGTGACTATCAAAATATACAATTTGAGGTGTAGACATTATGCAAACTTTAATTAAAAAATATCACACTATCTGTTGTGAATGCAAGTTATGGCAGTAAGTCCTTGGAGCCGAGATGGTTGGTTGTTCAAGAAATGTTTTACATTTAACAGTTCCACCTTTAGGGCATTTTATAAATCCATAATTTGCTCTCCAAATGCAGACATATATTTCAGAACCGTAGGTGTGATTTGTGCTTCACCATGTATCTAAAACAAAAAAAAAAAAAAAAAAAAAGTTTAGTTTACGTTCTGTATTAGAATTGCTCATTAAAGAAAATACCAACTTTCAAAATAAAAGCATGTGCATTAGTTACTTTTGGTTCCTAAAACATAAAAAAAAGTTAGGATACCTGTTTATATGAATCAGCAAATCATAATGAACACATATCTAACACAATGTGCACATAACTATTGAAATATATTAATAACAAAAAGGTCAGGTCTAAGCATGCAGGTCCTTTAACCACTTAAGCCCCGTACCATATTGCTGGTCAAAGACCAGGCCACTTTTTGCGATTCGGCACTGCGTCGCTTTAACGGACAATTGCGCAGTCGTGCAACGTGGCTCCCAAACAAAATTGGCGTCCTTTTTTCCCCACAAATTTGGTGGTATTTGATCACCTCTGCAGTTTTTAGTTTTTGCGCTATAAACAAAATAGAGCGACAATTTTGAAAAAAAATTATATTTAATTTTTTCTATAATAAATATCCCCCAAAAATATTTTTTCCCTCAGTTTAGGCCGATACGTATTCTTCATACATATTTTTCGTTTAAAAAAAAAATCGCAATAAGCGTTTATTGATTGTTTGCCCAAAAGTTACAGTGTTTACAAAATAGAGGATAGTTTAACATTTTTATTAATATATTTTGTTTACTAGTAATGGTGGCGATCAGCGATTTTTATCGGTACTGCGACATTATGGCAGACACTTCTGACACATGTTTGGGACCATTGGCATTTTTATAGCGACCAGTGCAATAAAAATGCATTGATTACTATAAAAATGCCACTGGCAGGAAAGGGGTTAACACTAGGGGGCGAGGAAGGGGTCAAGTATGTTCCCTGGGTGTGTTCAAACTGAAGGAGGGGGTGGACTGACTTGGGGAAATGACTGATTGCTGTTCATACATTGTATGAACAGATGATCGGGCATTTCTCCCCCTGACAGGACCGGGAGTTGTGTGTTTACACACACCGCTCCCAGTTCTCGCTCTGTAACGAGCGATCGCGGGTGCCCGGGAGTGATCACACCCGCCGGGCACACGCGTCGGTGTCAGGGGCGAGCGCCACTATTGGCTGAACGGCAAGATGACGTAGATCTACATGATCTCGCCCAGCGGAGCCGACCCGCCGCCGTATAACTGCGGCGGCTGGTCGGCAAGCAGTTAAAGAGTGGGTGACGGGACAGAAAAGGCAAATGTATTAAATAATTTTTTCAGTTCTGTGTATACAAAGGAGCATGATGCAGCTCATGTCCATATTGGGGATGGTATTGACACCGCCCCAAATGATCCCCAACAGCTCAAAAGTGATATGATCCAGAAAGATTTAGACAGAATAAAGGTGGATAAAGTACCTGGACCAAATGCCATCCAGACACAGATCCTGAAAGAATGGCGTTCCGTCATTTCAAGGCCATTGTTTCTAATTTTTAGGGACTCGTTAATGACAGCAATGGTACCGCTGGATTGGCTTAGGGCCAATGTGGTGTCTACATTTAAAAAGGGATCAAAGTCTTTACAAAGTAACTATAGTTAGTTACTAAACTGTTAGTTTAACCTCTATAGTCTAGAAGATACTGGAGAGTTTAGTAAAAGACCACATATATGAGTTCTTGCTGGAAATTTTTTTTTTTTTTTAGCAACAGACAGCATGGATTCATGAAAGACAGAATGTGTCAAACTGGCTAAAAAACTGAATCCAGAGAGGCATGGCTAATGATTCTGGCTCTAAATGGTCTAAGGCAGTGGTTCTCAACCTGGGGGTCAAATGATTTGCCAGGGATCACCGAATCCTGGGCTGTTTCTGAAGCCCGCACCACTCTCCCAGACATTTCGGGCCACCAGCAGGGCTGTTCCTGGAACCCGAGGCCGTCCTTGCAGACTCTTCGCAGCCGCCCATTCAGTTAGTGGAATGGCTTGGGTGCAGAGACTAGAGGTCAGCTGACTGGTGAGGAATGTGAAGTGGGAGGAGCCCCCATCTCCCGATTTCGGCATAGGTGTCACTGCTATGAGACACCACAAAGTCAGAGAAAAAGTGAGTAACACTACCTGTGATTATAGTTGCCATTAAAAGTCCTCACTACAGTTCTCGGATCAGCAGATGACCTTGATCAAGAGCACCCAAGTTGGCTGATCAGAACTTCCCCCAGCACTGCCACTCATCCCATTCCCCCAACCAAGGAGTAAGAGAAGGAATAAAAATAGAGATTACATGGAAGGGAGAGGAAAAGGAATAAAGAAAAAAAGGGAGAGAAAGAACATGGAAGACTGCTAGAGAGAGGGATATGATGGGGGAGGGGGAGAGAGAGAGAGAGAGAGAAAATAAAAAAACATCCTAAAATGTACCATAAGGGGTTTTAATACTGTACGAGTGGAAGGGACTCAGGAAGCGCTAAATGTCCATGGGTTAGGGGCACAAATTACTTGTCTTGCCTTGTGTCGACAACCCACAATACGAAAATGTTACTGTTAGGGGTCCCCACAAATTGGGAAGTTTTATCAAGGGGTCATGGCACTAGAGAGGTCGAGAACCACTGGTCTAAGGTAATCGGTGGTGTACCCCAAGGTTCAGTGTTGGGACACTTACTTTTTAATATCTTTATAAATGATATAGGGTCTGGGATTAAAAGTACCATTTCAGTGGTCATACCTAGCAATCGCTACAGTCCAAGCAGGGGCTGAAGGTTTTCACATCTGGCCTTTTCATTGCCTTTGCTCCCCTGAGTTGCATGTGGGGTATCTATACCCCACTTCAGTCTTTTTTGTTGCCTTCTCCCCTGGTAATAGATACAGATCCGTTGGTCTTACAGGTTAATTATCCATATTACTTTTTCCCAGGGCATCCACCAAGGGAGTCCTGGACGTGGCAACAAACGGTCTGTTTTTTGTTATATGGAGATTATGAATACATCTGGTGCCGCTCTAGTTTTAAAATGGCATCAGAAAGACCCCGGGTGGAGGGACCACTTCCCTGAGTCCAAGCATTGACAACTCAGGAAAGCCACTTGCCAATTTTTAACTCCCAGTATGTGGATAGAGAGAACGTGAATATTTTCCACCCAGGAGAGAATCAGACTCGCTTCAGTCAGGGCTGCCTGATGTCTTGTACCCTCTTGATTTACTGTATGTAGGCCACAGCCTATAGCACAGTCCAACTGGACCCTGCCTGGGAGACCAAGAGAGGGGTTAAGTGTAGAAGAGTCAGCCTTATAGCTCTCAGCTCCAGAATGTTGAAGAGCAGCATCAAGTCCTTTGGTGACAAGGTTCCCTGCATAGAGCTGGAAATCAACCTTGCTGGATACAAGTAGTGGGCAATCCAAAAAATGCATCTGCTTGTCCAACATCATGAGAATGTTGAGCTGCAAAGGTCTTCAGTGGAACTGAGCAAAGGGAAGGCCTTGAGAGAGGACACCATAAGGCTCAGGACCCTCACGCAGAAAAGAGTTGGGGGAACGCCTGGCTGACCTGGGACTGTCCAACAACTGAACCTCAGAGGCAATCATTTCCTGGGGAATGTTGTGTCCAAGACCAGCCCCAAATACTCCAGACAATAGGAAGGCTGAAGTGCAGACATCTTGAATCTTTCAGAAGAAGGTAGTCCAGGTACCCTGTGACATAGGTGCATTAAGATCTTAGCAGGGCCAGGAGCAGAGCAAGCACTTTTGTTTAGACTGTGGGTGTAAAGGGAGGCCTGAATGGCAGAGAAAAATCAATTTAAAGCATTTGTTCCACAGAAAAGTGAAAAAAATAATCGTTGGTTGGTGGAAAAGATAAGAATGTGAAGATAAGCATCTTGGATATCCACCAATGCCAGAAATTCCCCTAAATCGGAGAGCAGCAATGAAAGATCTTGCAAACTCCATACAGAATTTGGGGACATGCATAAACGTATTTATTATGGATTTCAGATACAAAATGGGGTAGATGTCTTTATTTGCTTTTGAAACTGAATAGGTTTGAGCGAAACCCTTCAAAAACTTTTCCTCTCGTGAAAGTGGGATTAACAGTCCTTGTTACTAAAGGCACAGGGCAGCCCACAAATATGCCTGTCTGAGGTGAATCTGGCAGATTGGAGGGTAGAAAATGAGGAAAGGGCAGGAAAAAAAAAAAAAAAACATTTTGTGGCACTCAGAAATTACAAATTGGATTCAGAGATCCAAGACGACCGATTCAAACTGGTGCAAATGCCCATAGACATCACCACTCTGAAAATTGAGGGTGCCCCTTCATGGCAAGAAGGGATTCTTTAGGGTCCAAGAGTCGTCTTCGTCTTGTGAAGAAAGGATGCATCTGCCTTTGACTTAAATAAGGACAATTGGGTGGTGCAAAAGGACCCCTATTTTGGTGAGAAGAGGTAGTGGCCATAGTAGTAGTAGGCTTAGAATGTTTTTTTGTGGGGTAAAAGTCTCTTCTCATCCAGTATTTCCTTGATAAATGTATCAAGTGATTCACCACAGACCTTTACCATTGAGAGATATGCATAAAAGTACTTTACATTTTAGGGCTCTGGCAAATTACTTTCAACAGCAAATTGTTTCAGCACAGGTCCTCAATTCATTTGCGCAGTCTAGTTAGCAACAGTCTGACAAATCAAAATACCTGCACCAGTTGATTTTAAGGCCAGGACCAGCGAGAGCAAGGGTTGCCTTCATATGCATTTTTAAAGTAGTTCCAAAGGCTTAACGTTTTTACATAATGCAGCCTGTTTATAGACTTAAGGTCTCTAAACACAGGCTGAACTGCGGGTGACATCGGCCAGTTGAATAAAGAACCGTCCGACATTTGGCCCATGTGTATGGCAGGTGGTAGCTTCATTACCCAATCTTGCTCTTTTCTTCCCTTGAAGAAAGAATTTTGTTACATTCCGAAACGTTGGGAACTGCTCTGTGGTCATTCCTGGTTTGGTCACCCCAGAAACCAACCCAAAGTTCCAGATATATGAGCCGTAGGGTAGCCATGTTTTAATTGCACTGTTTCTACGAGTTTTTAATTTTATAAAATGTGACTGATCACGATTTTCTTGTTTCTAATAAAGTTTTGTTGATTTTACTATATATCATTCTCAGTAAATTGTCTCTAAACTGCCTTAAAAGTCCAGTTGAGGTTATTTGTTCCGTATTTTGCATAAATTCTAAATGTGTGCTGTAATTCATTTAAAACACAACTTAACGACTTGCCTACCCAGACAAATCTGACCATTGTCTCCTACAAGTAAAAATCTACTAAGCTAGAAAATGACTTGGAAACTCCAATTATAATATATATTTTTTTTTAGCAGAGGCCCTATAGCATTAAATGACGAATGTTGCAAATTTTTTAATTACACGTGTTTTCAAACGCAATTTTTTCTTTAACCACTTCCCGACCGCCGCATGTATATGTACGTCCACAGAATGGCACGTACAGGCAAATGGGCGTACATGTACGTCCTTGCCTTCTAGTGGGTGGGGGGTCCGATCGGGACCCCCCCGCTACATGCGGTGGTCGGATTCCCTCGGGGAGCGATCCGGGACGACAGCGCGGCTATTCGTTTATAGCCGCTCCGTCGCGATCGCTCCCCGGAGCTGAAGAACGGGGAGAGCTGTATGTAAACACGGCTTCCCCGTGCTTCACTATGGCGCTGCATCGATCGAGTGATCCCTTATATAGGGAGACTAGATCGATGACGTCAGTCCTACAGCCACACCCCCCTACAGTTGTAAACACATACTAAGTGAACACTAACTCCTACAGCGCTCCCCCTGTGGTTAACTCCCAAACTGCAACAGTAATTTTCACAATAAACAATGCAATTTAAATGCATTGTTTGCTGTGAAAATGACAATGGTCCCAAAAATGTGTCAACATTGTCCGAAGTGTCCGCCATAATGTTGCAGTCACGAAAAAAATCGCTGATCGCCGCCATTAGTAGTAAAAAAAAAAACAATTAATAAAAATGCAATAAAACTATCCACTATTTTGTAAACGCTATAAATTTTGCGCAAACCAATCAATAAATGCCTATTGCGATTTTTTTTACCAAAAATAGGTAGAAGAATACGTATCGGCCTAAACGGAGGAATTTTTTTTTTTTTTACATATATGTTTTTGGGGGATATTTATTATAGCAAAAAGTAAAAAATATTGAATTTTTTTCAAAATTGTCGCTCTATTTTTGTTTATAGCGCAAAAAATAAAAACCGCAGAGGTGATCAAATACCACCAAAAGAAAGCTCTATTTGTGGGGAAAAAAGGACGCCAATTTTGTTTGGGAGCCACGTCGCACAACCGCGCAATTGTCTGTTAAAGCGACGCAGTGCCGAATCGCAAAACCTGGCCTGGGCATTTAGCTGCCTAAAGGTCCGGGGCTTAAGTGGTTAAAAAAAAAAAAACTTTACCCAATTTTTAAATATACAAGATACATAAAAACAAAGACAAATATAAGGAAGAGAGGAATTCTCCTCCAAATATAGGGATTTTTTAGGTGAGGTGCTGTTCGTGACCTACCCCCTTCTTTTTCTATAAATATACAAGATGTTATGTCGAGTAAATAGATACCTAACATGTCAGGCTTTAAAATTGTGTCTGCCCGTGGAATGGTGCCAAACTACAAAACTTTAAATTATCCATAGGCGACACTTTAACATTACCAGTTTAGAGAAACACAGGTCTGGCATGAGAAGTACTGCTCTGACATTCACGATGATGCCTCACATGTGTGGCATGATCACTGTTTACATTTGGGTGCGGGACTTGCATATGCGTTTGAATGTGTACTTAAGAACTTTAAAAAGTTTTGGATTAAAAACGTACACTGTCTCTATTACACAAATAACATCCCTTGATACTGCTACTCTTTTTTGAGAGATCTGGGGTATATTGGACCCCAAATCTTTCCTCTGGCCTCCCATGCAGCCGATCAGACACAGATCAATTTGAATCGTCTGCTTCCCAACCAGGTAAACAAAGCCAAAACTGGAAGTGAAAATCCTTGGTGGTTCCTGGAGTCACAGAGGGAGGGGAAAAAAAAACGTCAGTTTCTCTGTGTGTAGTGCTGCTGTCACCACCTGTCACAGGGAGGGGGAACCTACTTCTGCCACCTGCAGAAGTGATTGCATCATCCCTGTATAACCACCTCAATCCAAGGACGCCCTACGATATTGAGGTGCAAAACTGAAAAACATTGAGGCCAAGGACGATTGCCCCTCAGTTTTGTCCTTGTGCCATTTAATCCCTTTCGTGCCAATGACTGTTTATCTACCAGAAAAGACCATTGCTAACCAGACGCTAATCTTGAGTTTACTAGTATTTTTGGACCCTAGTACACTTTAATTTTATCGAGTGTCTCATCTTGGGTTTATGTAGTTTTGATACACCATTATGAATACACTGTACACATTTACATGCTTGTGTTTAGCTGGAATTTTTTGACACTGCGCAAATATTTCATTACGTATAGGTTATACACATTTCCGTAGGATTAGTATCGCAATTACTTTTTATAATACAATAAGTAATGCATCCCTGCCCTAGTCTGCAACTAAAATCCAGGACTAGAAATAAAAGCAAAACAAAAAATAGTAATGGTGCGCTGTTCTTTTAACCACTTCCCGACTGCCTGCCGTACATATACTGCAGCAAGGCGGCTCTATTACGCAAATAAGGTACCTGTACGTACGGGGGGGCGTCAATTAGCGGGCCCGCCGGATGCGATGTCCGCCGGCCACCCACGATCGCTCCCCACAGAGACAGAATGTCGGCCTGCCGATGTAAACAAGCAGGCCACGTGCTGTGAGGCATGGACACAGATTCATGTTCCTGATTAGCAGGAACACTAGATTAGAGCGCCCATGCAGTGAGCCCATTTCCCACTGCAGAAACACACTGAGAAAACACTGTTAACCCCTTTCCTGCCAGTATCATTTATATAGTGTCAATGCATATTTTTAGCACTGATCACCGTAATAATGTCACTGGTTCCTAAAAAAAAGTGTCCAAAGTGTCAGCTAGGTGTCAGATCTGTCCACCGCAATGTCGCAGTCCTGCTGATCACCATTAGAAGTAAAAAAAAATAAAAAATGCCATAAACACCTATTTTGTAGACGCTATACCTTTTGCATAAACCAATATATGTTTATTTGGAATTTTTACCAAAAATATGTAGCAGAATACATATTGACCTAAATTAAGGAAGAGATTTGAAACCGAAGAGGTGATCAAATACCACCGATAGCTCCATTTGTGGGAAATAAAGGATAATATTGTTTGGGTACAGCGTCGCAGAACCGTGCTATTCTCAGGTAAAGCAACGCAGTGCCGTATTGCAAAAAATGGCCTGGTCATTAGGAAAAAATCTTTCTGGGGCTGAAGTGGTTAAAGATGAACTGATGTGACCAAATAAGAGTAAACATTCCCAGTTGTCGATAGTTTTGATGAAATGCGCCAATCCAAAAGTACACAACGTCATCTGAACTGGCTGGATGAGCGATACCACTGCAAAAAGATACTGTTCATGCTTGAATTTCTTAATCTTGATGCAAGTGTAACTTTTACATTTTAATAAAATGTCTGGCTGTTTTACACTATGTGGTTTCTCCCTTCTCTATTTGATATACAAAAATTTCAGTTTTTTTATATGTACATTTGTTTTAAGTTCCATTTGTGCACTTTACTTGGACTAGGGTTTTTTTTTTCCACACATTTATTTTTCCTGGCTCTGCGTCATGCCATCACTGCAAGTCTACTTAGCCCTCTTGACCCTGAAAAGTAGTATAGAAAAGGGCAGGCAGTACCTGGTGACAGTATTCTTATTTTGGCCTCGCTCCAAACATTCCTGATGATTTCTATATATTCCCACGAGTCCCTGGAGGATGCGACATGGAGGAAGGCCAGACGGGCCATATGGTTTGAAGCACTGGTCTGCATGACTCTGCCTCAAAACAAGGCATATGTTCTATCCCATTTTCAGGAGGAACACTCTTTGGGAAAACGCTGGAGGATGCGATACGTCAAGAAGAAGTGCTCCACCAGACGCGTTTCCCCATACAAGGCATCGACTGGGAACGTGTCGGAGGAGTAATTCTTCTTGATGTCACCAAGTATCAGCTGGCTGGCTTGAGCCGCAGTTGTTTGAATGTACCGTTCACCATCTTTTTTGGATGTCAGTGCAAGTTGTCAAGAAAACTTTTCAATCAATTTTTAATACTGGAGTACTGCACCATGAAGCCTCTTTTCTATCATATGATTTATCTCACTGCTGGAATTTTACTGGTTATGGAAACTGTTGCAACTATAGGATAACCATACCATGGCAGATTTTGCTGTATTACTAGGATCCCTGTATGGGGTGTACCCATGAAGGAATATCCTTGATCTGAGCGATGCCTTTGATCTCTATAATTTGTGATCCAGTGAATCTAGAAAGCGCCGTTTGCTTTATTCTCTGGAAAGTAGTATCAAGCGATTTCTTCAGTGTCCCTTAAATTCGTTCACCACTGGAGCACCGTGTTTTGGACTTTTATTGTATTTTAAAATTGACACACACGTATAGTTTGGTTATGCACTTTTTCTCTTTATACCCATGTATTAGCTGAATATCCTGGCTATTAAAGTTGCAGCACCAGTGTATAGGGGGGTAGCGCAGATTTCACCATATACATTGTCTAATGCTCCGTCAAGAGATTAAAACATTTTCTGAAGCAGCACCTGGTGTCTATATTTGGCTCTTCCCTCCCTGGAATTGGCTAGTTAAATCCTGCAGTGATGGCATGACACAGAGCCAGGAAAAAAGCAGAAAATTGTTACCAAATACTTACCGTAATTTTACTTTCCTAGCTCGGGCTGAAATGCCAGTTCCTGGTGCGTCACTAGTTTTTTTTTTTTTACAAGAACACCGTCACCAGGTACTGCCTGCTTTTTTTACTACTTTTCAGGAAGGTCTCACTGGGGGTCAAGGGGGCGGAGTTCACTCGCAGTAATGGCATGACGCCGAGCCAGGAAAGAAAAATTACAGTAAGTATTTGGTAACAATTTTCCGTTATTAAAAAGTCAATTCATCATTTGCCACTATATTTAACTAATTTGGTTGATTCTATTCACTTCACCTGTTATTGCAGTATAAGGTCACATCAGTTCATCTTGGAGGGAACAGCGTATCAATACTATTTGTTTTCTTTATATAAAACAAAAGTGTCTTGTGGAAATGTAATTTGCTATAAAAACTATACAATAATTTATTGTATAACCAATTATCCACTGACTGAAACACTACTTTGTGTCTACCTTTTGATATCAGTATCTAGGAAAAAAATTAAAATCAATACAAGTACCTGTCCAAGGTCTCCCAAAATTTTAAGAAGACGGGTCTGTCCAGATGTCTTTTGTGGTAACTTAGTTCCAACAGTGTAACATCCCATTTTTGCACATTGGGGTCCAGTCGAACTTCATCATACTTGAGATGGAAGCCTCTAACTACAGAAAATTAGAGGTAAGCATTGGCAAGTTACAGCTATATTTGTATAATTTTACTTTAAAAAAAAAAAAAAGGCAAATTTAAGTGCTTAGATCAGATATATATTGTCTGGGCAAATAGACTGCCACACGAAAAAGCCATAAGTAGATTTAACAGATATGCCCATTACCTACAGTAATTCACAGGAGTACACCCCTCACATTTTTGTAAATATTTTATCTTTTCACGTGACAACACTGAAGAAATTACACTTTGTTATACAAGCTGTAAACTACTTTACATTATAGCAATGTAAATTTTCTGTCCCCTCAAAATAACTCAACTCGCCACTTATGTCTAAACCGCTGGCAACAAAAGTACACCCCTAGGTAAAAATTTCCAAATTAGACCTAATCTGCCATTTTCCCTCCCCGGTGTCAAGTGATTCAGTGTTACAAGGTTGCAGGTGTGTTAAATTGGGTGTCATCGCCCTCACTCTCTCATACTGGTTACTGGAAGTTCAACATGGTACCTGATGGCAAAGAACTCTGAGGATCTGAAAAAAAAAAAAAATTGTTGCTCTACATAAAGTTAGCCTAGGCTACAAGAAGATTGCCAAGACCCTGAAACTGAGCTGCAGTACGGTGGCCAAAACCATACAGCGGTTTAATAGGACAGGTTCCACTCAGAACAGGCTTCACCATGGTCGACCAGAGAAGTTGAGTGCACGTGCTCAGCGTCATATTCAGAGGTTGTCTTTGGGAAATAGACGTATGAGCACTGCCAGCATTGCTGCAGAGGTTGAAGGGGTGGGGGGGGTCAGCCTGTCAGTGCTCAGACCATACGCCGCAAACTGCATCAAATTGGTCTGCATGGCTGTCTTCCCAGAAGGAAGCCTCTTCTAAAGATTATGCACAAGAAAGCCTGCAAACAGTTTGCTGACAAGCAGACTAAGGACATGGATTACTGGAACCATGTCCGATGGTCTGATGAGACCAAGATAAACTTATTTGGTTCAGATGGTGCCAAGCGTGTGTCACGCAAATCAGGAGAGGAGTACAAAGACAAGTGTGTCTTTCCCTACAGTCAAGTATGGTGGTGGGAGTGTTGTGGTCTGGGGCTGCATGAGTGCTGCCAGCACTGGTGAGCTACAGTTCATTGAGGGAACCATGAATGACAACATGTACTGTGACATACTGAAGCAGAGCATGATTCCCCCTTCCTTCGGAGACTGGGCCGCAGGGCAGTACTCCAACAACAACCCCAAACACACCTAGAAGATGACCAATGCCTTACTAAAGAAGCTGGGGGTAAAGGGGATGGACTGGCCAAGCATGTCTCCAGGCCTAATCCCTATTGAGTATCTGTGGAGCATCCACCAGCTTTGTGATGTCATGGATGAGTGGAAAAGGATTGCAGTTCTGGTGAACTCCATGCCCAAGAGGGTTAAGGCAGTGATGGAAAATAATGGTGGCCACAGAAAATATTGACACATTGGACTCAATTTGCACACTTTTCACTTAGGGGTGTACCCACTTTTGTTGCCAGCGGTTTCAACATTAATGGCTGTGTTATTTTGAGGGGACAGCAAATTTAAACTGTTATACAAGCTGTACACTCTCTACTTTGCATTGTAGCAAAGTGTAATTTCTTCAGTGTTGTCACATGAAAAGATATAATAAAGTATTTACAAAAATGTGAGGGGTGTACTCACTTTTGTGAGATATTGTATATATTTCAGTGTTGAAAAATAAACCTTCAAAAGTAACGGCTTACTTTTTGCAAAGATGTCAACTGGAGATCCATCAGGCAATACCCATGGCCACCCTTTGAACTGCCAGGCAGGGCCCTGAACAAACACTGCAACCACACGGTCCCTTTAAATAAATAAAACAAACATTATATTACTGGCAGGACTAATAATATGAACTTTATGTCATGAAGGCAAATCCAAAAGGGAATGTTGCAGAAAAAGCAAGAAATACAAGCAACTTACTTATTTTCCTTAACGTTTCTAAGGATATGCTAAATGTTTTCAAGTTAAAATGGTATTGCCGCCATATTCACCTCTCCTCTTGCACAGCCACATTCCTCTTCTGCATTCAATCCACTTCCTGTGAGCCAAATGTCACAGACCCACCCCTGTGGGTGTTCCCTTAGACTTACAATACTACTGGTGCCCATCTATCACCTGCTGAATGTTTTGAGAAGCAGTAAGGACCGCCTACTACCAGACAAGAGTAAGAAGGAGCTGTGACATGTGACAGAGCAGACATTGGATTTAACGTATGAAGTGAATAAAAAAAAAAAAAAAACAGTCACGAGGGCAGGAAAATGGAGAAATCTGGCTTTAAATGTTAAGCAACAATAAAATAAAGCATCATAAGCAGTACAGCAAAACATAAATATTTAAAGCAGGACTGTCACGAACCTGAGCAATTCAAACTGAGTAAATTATATATAAAAAAAAAGGGGGAAACCCAAGTAGTCAAATGTCAAAAGATCAATAGAAAAAGGAAGATGGGGTTCACCTACGAATCTCAACTCGCCAACAACACCCCCACAACATATTTTCATACAATATCAGTTGCCATAGATGTGAATCTTCTGGTCTGTTTAGCATGTAGTTTTCATTGACAGCAGTTTATGAAATGTGTGCTTTTTCACTGTATGCTCAGTTTGTAATGACCAGCTTCATAACAGATTTACCTAAAACAAGTTCAAATATGTACAACTGCAACAAGAAAGATACGTGGAGCATATCCCTCCAGATAGCATGAGGGGCCGATTTAGGGTTTTGGAAGGCAAAATAACACAATGACAAAGAACATACCAGTCTTGAGGCAAAAGCTTCAGGGGCTGATCTATGACTCTATAAGGAACAGTCACGCTTATACTTGTACCACCAGGCTGCATTTGATCCTTTCGTCGTTGGATAAGAACCTCATTTTCCCTCTGACAACCTTGCTTCTTTTTTTCTTCTGAGGAAACAAATCTTTGGAAAAAATAAACAATTAATAACAAATAACAAGAGTTTAATTAGACAATAAAGTATAAAAAAAAAAAAAAAAGTTTGATTAAATCAACAGGGATAGCAGTATACTGTAGACTAATGGAGGATAAAACATTGACAAATGAATAAACTGTAGGCCAGCAGTGTAACCCTTCCTACTACTAGCATGCATCAGTATTGAAGCAAAGCAGTACAGAGCATGATCATAGACAGGGAAGGGTTTTATTTTTACATGGCTTTTATTTTTATTTTTTTGCAATTTTAATGTGGTCACAAGAAATGTAAACCTCACTTGTGACAGCAATGATTTGTTCAGCGCTGTTAGATGGCAACACTTGCATGAGTGCGGGACCTTGTACCTGATCATAACCATTTGACCTACATACCCATTTATTTGGGGAAACCTCAAGCAGAGAACATACTCCCACAGTAGAGCTATGTTGTTAAGGTGGTAGTGATGTCCATCATGACTTCATCTGTAAAACTTAGCAGTTATGTCATTTTTTTTTTAGATGTGGGATTCTGGCAGGCTTATGTCGTCATTGTGACATCAGGGGGTGGATCATAACTCTTTTTTGGCTTTTGATTGGTGGTTCTTTAAATAACATTCTGTATTGCACTGCACTTGTCACCTGCCCGGTGAAGGGGCCCTGTGTGGCTCAATAACTCCGCCATTTTAATGATATTGCTCACTGAAAAGCTTTGGACCCATTTTGGAGATCCTGGTGTGCCGGTCGCTAAAGCACTCATCTACACCTAAAGCCAGTTTAAGGAACGCGCGTATTGGGAATAGTGCACATTATCGGCAGGCCCAGGACTCACACAAAAGCTGGAATAATAGGAACATGAAGTATTCCACAGAAGCTAAGAAGTATCCCTGCTGAAGGGAGGCGACGGCAGATCTGGTGGACTACATCCAGAAAGCCTAGACTCCAAAAAAAAAGCAATAAAGGATTTAAGATTTAAAAGTGGAAGTCCATGCAAAATCTAAAATTCCTGCATCTAGACACCAGAGATTATACATACCTTTTTGGAAGCCGATGTGACCCGCTCCACCCCGATCTCCAGTGCCAGAAGCTCTGCAGAAGACACGGAGGAAAACGGCTGTGAAATGACAGGGAAGCGATGTCACCAATAGAGTTACTATGGTGCTGCCGTTGTCCTCTGTCTCCTCTGCACCTACCAATAGTCGGAGCAGGTCAGATTGACATTCAAAAAAGGTATGTATACTCATTTATTTCTTTACAGGGATAGAGAGGTTAGTGTTAGATCCCTGGTGGCTATAGATTTAGGGATTTTAGATTTTACATGGACTTCCACTTAAGATAGGGTGGATAACCACTTTAAGATGGTGAACTGAAACTGTTCTGTCAAAAAGGACAGCAACTGGCGCAATAGCATTCAGAAATTGATGCACCACTAAGAGATCCAGATACAACTTTTTTCATGTAAAAGTCAGTGATAGAGTTGCCCTTTAAACTTCTTTGTTCTTTAATTTTTGATAGAGTTACTCTAAGATTCTCCGTTTTGCCTAGTTTCTCATCCTCTCATTGTTCTGCTTGACGCTTATGTCCGATAAATGTAACTAAATGATAACCTTGGCAGGGCGTTCTATAAGCCAAACTACGCAAATAATTTCTGATAAGGCACATACTTTGGCTGAAAACACTATTTCCCACAGGAAAGCTAGAACAATGGCTAGTGTTTTAGATGATTTATTCCTCACTTAAATAGGCTAATATATATACGCCTTTTGTAAACATGTATTATTTGTATGGGTTAAAGGGCCATATTTTACCTGCCCACTTGTTTACCTATACAAATTTGAAAACCATGAATAAAGCTTGAAATACGATTCAGAATACCATCTTGACTGAAATTAACCCTTACAGTCAGGGGTACAGTCCAAGTGATCAATGCATTTCAGGGATCCAAGTGTGACCCTTTTCCTCAGTACTAGAAAAAAACTCAAGATATCCCTACAAATCTGATATTGATAATATACCCTCCACTGGGTCTGAGTTTAAGTGGTTGTAAAGGCTTAAGGTTTTTTTACCTTCATGCATTCTAAGCAACAGGTGCACTGCTACTCAGGAGTAATAGCAGTAGACTGACTTCAGGGGGCAAGCTTATTGGTCAAGGATTGGAACAACTCAGAATTGGAGTTTCCGCAGCTGAAAGCTCAAATGACACTAGACTGCTGGAAAGTCAGATCTAGAAGTTTGTACCTTCTGTGATCCAAGTCAGCAAAGAACTGAGTCATTCGGGTCCTAAAGTCTTGCATGACCATAATAAAAACCTTGACTGAAAGGGTAGAGAGCAGAGGATGCATTCAAACCCGATTACCTCTGCATAACCCCAGGTTGCAGACACTAGCACCATCAGCAGATTCACTGCAAGCCCCAGAGCCATTGACAGAATGTTAGTTTGCAGCACCTGGAACAGTAAGACTGTCCCTTCCATATCTAGAATCAGATACACTATATTGTCAAAAGTTTTGGGGCGCTTGCCTTTACACACACACAAAATGTAATGACGTCTTAGGTCAGCAGGGTTCAATGTTGAGTGGGCCCACCCTTTGCAGCTACAACAGCTTCAACTGTTCTGGGAAGGCTGTCCACAAGGTTTAGGAGTGTGTCTTTGGGAATGTTTAACTATTCTTCCAGAAGCACATTTGTGAGGTCAGGCACTGATGCTTTGTGCACTGGTCCAAATCATTTGATGGAGGGGAGATTATGGTGTGGGGTTTTTTTTAGGGAACACTTTAAGAAATCAGCATACCATAACATTTTGGACAATTTCACGCTCCCAACTTTATGGGAACAGTTTGGGGATGGCCGCTTGCTGAAAGTGACGGGGGGTAAAATTCCTGCTGCAACTGCAAATCAAATATTGCAGCAGTGGCATCTGTACACCTCCAGCTGCTAACTCTTTAGCTTAAATGGGGGAAGTGATAGGGAGCGGTAAAATGAGGCTTAGCAGCATGTTTTATTTCCCCTAACCGCAAGTGTAGACGACCCAAAGCTAGGTACACACTGTTGCAGGTGGTTGCATGTGCGGGACAGCGTGTACATGACACCAATTCCCACAACCACCTGTAGAAAAAATTCCCTGTTTTTTTACAGACACACAAGGCTGCCATTTATTCTTATTAGCACAATCACGCCTCTGAAAATGCAGCACAATTTAATATGTGCAAAAACATAATGAAATTTCCCCTGCGGCTGTGTTTTCATGGAGGTGCAGGGACCTTTTTTGCTGTGTTTCCTGCAGGTACAGTAGCCCATTTAAATGAATGGGCTACTGTGCCCACACAAATGTGAGTCATAGCAAACACATTGGTGTGAACCCGACATAATAGTCAGCTAAAAAGGAAATACATATAGCACAGAAAGTAACTTTAAAATATATTTTCACTGAGTGCTCTCCTTTTTAGAAAACATATTGACAGTGCTCTGCTGGAAACAGCAGGACATAGTGGCATTGCACCTGTAGTTCTTCTGTGTTCTTGGGTTTAGTCTCTGCATCATCTCCTGTCAGCCCACCACATGCATTGCTTTAGTATTCTTAGCTCTGTTGGGGATGCAGTACTGACATGTTCTGCATCTTCTGCCGCCTTCTATCGCCGCCCACCACCTGTAGCACTTCCCTAGACTATGTTCTACAGGCCTGATAGGAGGTGCGCGGGGACATAAGATGCTGAAAATGCCGGGACTCCAACTGGACAGAGCTAATACAAAAGCAATGCAAATGATGGGCAGGCTGACAGCCTAAGACAAAAGCAGACAAAAGATACCAGAACTCAATCCGAGCAATCGTAAGCATACTAAAGCCTTGGAGTTGTTGAACGGGGAGTCGGTGACAGAAGTTGACACTTTCAATCCTGCAGGAGGAACTGAATCAGCCACTGCGCCCCCTTTAACACTACACCCGGGGCGGGCAGGTGACCCTTCAGTTTCCCCCCTTGTGTACTGACCCTGCCTGACATGTTGAGACTGTGTCCGGGTATCAGGAGGACAACCACCCAGGCACAAGTGTCAAAACCCGGACTGTCCGGGTCATTCCCGTACAGGTGGCAACCCTAGGTGTTTCTCTGCAGCAGGGACTGGAGCACTTGTCAGGATGGAAGCAAAAATGGAGTCGCAGAAATGGATGAGGCAAAATAGCAATCAAAATCTAGTCAATGGGAAAAAGGCTTACCTTCCAATATGACAATGACCCAAAGCACACAGCAAAAATGTCCTTGCATGGTGTAGTTCAGAGCACAGACTTACATCACATTGAAAATATGTGGAATGACTAAGGCCCCTGTCACACTGGGGCGGGAGGTGCGCTGACGGTATAGCGCCTCTGCAGAGGAGAATTGCCGGCAGTATTACCGTGGTGTCCCATTGTTTTCAATCAGAAGGAGCGGTAAACACACAGCTCCAAAGATGCTTGGGCTTGAACATGTTAGTGTTCTAGCTTTCGCTTGGATGTTAAAAGTTGCACTAGTAAATACAGCTGGATAAAAACAAAAATTGCGTCTGTCTTCATTTTAGGCAGCAAAGCAACAAAATGTAAATATTTTTTTTTGGGGGGGGGGGGGGTGCGATTCTTTTCTATACCCACTGTAAATTTTAGCACTGCCATATAAACTTCTCTGAAACAGTGGACAAACCAGTGTTCCATGATGTGTGTGCGGCCACAAGTTGCTAAAAAAAATTGATATAACAAAAAAAAAAAAAAAAAAAAGTGACAGCAATGCCAAGCCGACCTAGATTTTCTATAGGCGCCAACGTTAAATATTACTGAAGCCGCACCATGCCAAGCTAAGAATTTACATAAATGCCAATGTTACGGCAGTGGTGCCATGTCAAGCTAACCAAGAGCCAATGCAAAACCGTAAATAACACCCACGGCCTCTAAAGGAGGAAATTAAAATTAGATAGAAGCATAAATCGGGTAAGTGAACAGAAAAAAAAAATCAATGATCCACATTAGTGCTGCATGGTGAGGAGTGAAAAATGTGGGTGGAACTCCGCTTGAATACTTTCGTTACAATTATTACTCACAAGCACTTTTTGGAACACACTTATTACAATAGTGGTATTTTAAGACAAAATTATAAATATTCAGAACTGTGGCAAGATCAAAAGGAAAAGGAACCAAGTATTGGAAAGACACCCAAGCATAAAATATCAGTGAATCTCAGTTCTCAAATATCAGTAATTTTTAGTTGTTGTGATCATCTTCAAAAATATGCATTAAAATTAAGAACTGCGGAAACCACAAACCATAACTACTACAGTATTTCAACAAAAAAAAAAGAACTAAAGTAAATATATTTCAATGCAAACACTCTGAAATTGCAAGTTAACCACTTAAGCCCCAGAGCACTTTTTGCGATTCGGCACTGCGTGGTCGTGCAACGTTGCTCCCAAACAAAATTGATGACTTTTTTTCCCCACAAATAGCTTTCTTTTGGTGGTATTTGATTTTTTGCGCTATAAACAAAATATTGAAATTTTACTATAATAAATATCCCCAAAAATATATATTAAAAAAATTCCCTCAGTTTAGGCCGATACGTATTCTTCTACATATTTTTTTCAAAAATAAAAATAGTGAAGTTTTTATTATATATATATATATATATATATATATATATATATATATATATATATATATATATATATATATATATATATATATATATATATATATATATATTTACTAGTAATGGCGGCGATCAGCGATTTTTCTCGTGACTGCGGCATTACACTATTTTGGGACCACTGACATTGATACAGCGATCAGTGCTATAAAAATGTAGATTACTGTAAAAATTACATTGGCAGTGAATGATGTTAAGTGTATCCTAGGGAATGCTTCTAAGTGTAGGGGGGATGGGATGCCATAATCCTGGTAATTTTTATCCACGGCCAGCAACCCTTTTTCACATAAAAGTGGTCTCAGTCGATTTTTGGAGGAAGGTCTGGTGTCAAGATAGGCAGCAAAGAAACCACTTCTCTCCAGGAGAAACATCAGAGGCAGACAAATTCTGCAAAAAGGGAATGGACTGCTGATGACTGGGGTAAAGTCATCTTCCCTGATGAATCCCCTTTCCGATTGTTTGGGGCATCTGGAAAAAAACCTTGTCCAAAAAAAAGAAAAAGGTGGACGCTACCATGAGTTTTGTGTCATGCCAACAGTAAAGCATCCAGAGACCAATAATGTGTGGGTTCATTCACATTTTTTTCTAAGGACACAGCCATGAACAAAGAATGGTAAAAAAACAAAAACATCTTCTGAGAGAAACTTCTCCCAACCATCCAAAAAGAGTTTGCCATAAGGCAAAAGTGAGTGGCTTGGGGAACAAAACATCGACATTTTGGTTCCATGTCCAGGAGACTCCCCAGACCTTAATCCCATGTGAGAACTTGTAGATAATCCTCAAGAGGTAGCTAAAAAAAAAAAAAAAAAAAAAAACCCCCACAAATTCAGACAAACTCCAAGCATTGATTATTTAAGAATGGGCTTCCATCAGTCAAGATGTGGCCCTGAAGTTGATTGACAGTATGCCGGGGCAAATTACAGGTCTTGAAAAAGGGTCAACACTGCAAATTGACTTAAAGTGGAGTTCCACCCTTTTTTAGTTTATTTAAAGTCAGCAGCTACAAAAAGCACAGCTGCTGATTTTTTTTTATAAACCGGCACTTATCTGCCCCACGGTCCTCGGTTCCCGCCATAGTAGCTGTGGGCGAGTAGCGCTGCACGCTCCTATTGGCCAGCCGATCTTCTGGGTCCAGAGTTGTTTCCCAGAAGATCACTGGCAGAGAGGCCGCCTAGGCGGTCAAAAAAAAGAAGCGCGACAGGAAGTCCTACTAGAAGAAGGGTACACATTCTCTCCCCCCCCCCCCCCAAAAAAAACAATTACATGGCAAATGTGGAGAGGAGTGCTTAAAGTGGAAGTTCCACTTTTGGGTGGAACTCTGCTTTAATGCAATTGTCAATAAAAGCCTTTGACACTTATGAAATGCTTGCAATTATACTTCAGTGTAACATCTGACAAAAAACAAACACTGAAGCAGAAGACTGAAAAATATTTGTGTCTCAAATTTGCAAATGAGTGCACATACATGTGCGTACACATGAACGGAAACAATCTCAGCATGCATGGAATTTATGTACAGAAAGTGTCCAGGGCATTTTAACAGTGCAGTGACCAAGCTCTCAAAATGATGGTGGTATAAGTACTGGGGCCCAAGCATGGGTCCCAGCTGCTGATCCTGCCAAGTGACTTGTAAGCTCCTTGAGTGCAGGGACTGACGTGAATGTACAATAGATATGTAAAGCACTGTGAAAATGAATGGCATTGTATAAGTACATGTAAGTTAGCTTTTTTATTTTTATATGCAGGGTAGATCTCAAATCTACAGCAGCTTTCAGTACTCTGTATGCCAAGCAAAGAGCCAACATTTCCTGGTACAGTAAAACCTTGATTTGAGTGTAACTTGGCTTGAGAGCATTTTGCAAGACAAGCAAAAAAATGTATTTTGATTTGATATACAAGTGATGTCTTGATATAAGAGATAGCATCATGTCACAACTGAGTATAAAATAGAAGAGAGGCACCTCTAAGTGTAGAAACATGGTTACATTTAAATGAAGGTACAACATTTAGAAACTCACATGGTTTAGGATTAAGAGGCACATATAAGTATGCAGGCATCCGGGGTAAAGCGATCCACATAGACTATCCTCCACACTGCCATTGATGTCGTCCCTTCCACGAACGGCTCAAATCTCGCTTTCAGAACGCTCTACAGGAGGGTAGTCTCCCCGGTCATGATTGCAGACCGACATTGGTGAGAGACGGCAGTGAGGACGACGGTCTATGTGGATCGCTTTACCCCGGATGCCTGCA